>NW_027224822.1:0-162823 GCF_041296235.1 Equus asinus
TGCTCGACTCGCCGGAACCACCTGCCGGGCGCAGCGGAAGCACCTGCCGAGCGCGCCGGAGCCACCTGCTCGCCTCGCCGGAACCACCTGCCGGGCGCAGCGGAAGCACCCTGCCGGGCGCGCCGGAGCCACCTGCTCGGCTCGCCGGAACCACCTGCCGGGCCCTAACCCTAACCCTAACCCTAACCCTATCCCCAAACCCTAACCCTAACCTAACCCCTAACCCTAAGCCTAACCCTAAACCCTAACCCAACCGTAACCCTAACCCTAACCCTACCCTAACCCTAACCCCTAACCCCAAACCCTAAACCTAACCCTAACCGTAACACCTAACCCTATCCCTAACCCTAACCTGACGGACAGGCTGGAACCAGCTGCTCAACTCGCCGGAAACCACCCTGCCAGACATGCCAGAACCACCCTGCCGAGCACGCCGGAGCCACCTGCTGGACTCACCAGAACCACCTGCCTGACAGGCCAAAATCAACAGCTGGCTATGAGAGAACCACCTGGCAGACAATCCGCAATAACCTGCCAGGCATGCAGGAACCACCTCTCAGACGTAAGAGAACCACGTGCCGGACACGCTGGAACCACGTCCTGGACAGACTGGAACCACCTGCCGGACATGCCTGGACCACCTGCCGAGCACGCCGGAACCACCTGCTCGACTCGCAGGACCCATGTGCCAGACACGCCAAAACGAACTGCCGGCTACACCAGAACCACTTACCGGACACTCCGGAATAACCTGCCCGGCATGCCAGAACCACCTCTCAGAAGTGCCAGAAGCACGTGCTGGACATGCCGGAACAACCTATCGGACAGAACGGAACAACCTGCCGGACACACCAAAATCACCTGCGGGCTACGCCAGAACCACTTGGAGGACTCTCCGGGAAAACCTGCCGGGCATGCTGGAACCACCTCTCAGACGTGCCTGAACCACGTGGCGGACACTCCGGAAACGCATGTCGGGCCGGCCGGAACCACCTCTCAGACGTGCCAGAACCTCATGCCGGACACCCCAGAACCACCTGCTGGACAGACCGGAAACACCTGCCGGACACGCCGGAACCACATGTTCGACTCGCTGGAACCACATTCTGGACATGGCAAAATCACCTGCCGCCTATGCCAGAACCGCTTGGCGAACACTCCGGAATCACCTGTCAGGCATGCCGGAACCACCTCTCAGACATGCCAGAACCACATGCCAATGACACCGGAAGCACCTGCCGAGCATGAGGGAAGCACCTGCTCGACTCGCCAGAACCACCTGTCGGACACGCCAAAATCACCTGCCGGCTACGCCACAGCCAGTTGGTGAACACTCCGGAAACACCTGCCGGGCTGGCTGGAGCCACCTGCCAGTCACGCCAACATCACCTGCCAGCTACGCCAGAACCACTTGGCGGAGACTCCAGAAACACCTGTTGGGCCAGCCGAAACCACCTCTCAGACGTGCCAAAACCATGTGCCTGAGATGCTGGAACCACACCCCGAACAGACCGAAACCACCTGCCAGACCCAACTGAACCACCTGCCGAGCACGCAGGAACAACCTGCTCGACTCGCCGGAACCACCTGCCGGGCGCAGCGGAAGCACCTGCCGAGCGCGCCAGAGCCACCTGCTCGCCTCGCCGGAACCACCTGCCGGGCGCAGCGGAAGCACCTGCCGGGCGCGCCGGAGCCACCTGCTCGGCTCGCCGGAACCACCTGCCGGGCCCTAACCCTAACCCTAACCCTAACCCTATCCCCAAACCCTAACCCTAACCCTAACCCCTAACCCTAAGCCTAACCCTAAACCCTAACCCAACCGTAACCCTAACCCTAACCCTACCCCTAACCCTAACCCCTAACCCCAAACCCTAAACCCTAACCCTAACCGTAACCCTAACCCTATCCCTAACCCTAACCTGACGGACAGGCTGGAACCAGCTGCTCAACTCGCCGGAACCACCTGCCAGACATGCCAGAACCACCTGCCGAGCACGCCGGAGCCACCTGCTGGACTCACCAGAACCACCTGCCTGACAGGCCAAAATCAACAGCTGGCTATGAGAGAACCACCTGGCAGACAATCCGCAATAACCTGCCAGGCATGCAGGAACCACCTCTCAGACGTAAGAGAACCACGTGCCGGACACGCTGGAACCACGTCCTGGACAGACTGGAACCACCTGCCGGACATGCCTGGACCACCTGCCGAGCACGCCGGAACCACCTGCTCGACTCGCAGGACCCATGTGCCAGACACGCCAAAACGAACTGCCGGCTACACCAGAACCACTTACCGGACACTCCGGAATAACCTGCCCGGCATGCCAGAACCACCTCTCAGAAGTGCCAGAAGCACGTGCTGGACATGCCGGAACAACCTATCGGACAGAACGGAACAACCTGCCGGACACACCAAAATCACCTGCGGGCTACGCCAGAACCACTTGGAGGACTCTCCGGGAAAACCTGCCGGGCATGCTGGAACCACCTCTCAGACGTGCCTGAACCACGTGGCGGACACTCCGGAAACGCATGTCGGGCCGGCCGGAACCACCTCTCAGACGTGCCAGAACCTCATGCCGGACACCCCAGAACCACCTGCTGGACAGACCGGAAACACCTGCCGGACACGCCGGAACCACATGTTCGACTCGCTGGAACCACATTCTGGACATGGCAAAATCACCTGCCGCCTATGCCAGAACCGCTTGGCGAACACTCCGGAATCACCTGTCAGGCATGCCGGAACCACCTCTCAGACATGCCAGAACCACATGCCAATGACACCGGAAGCACCTGCCGAGCATGAGGGAAGCACCTGCTCGACTCGCCAGAACCACCTGTCGGACACGCCAAAATCACCTGCCGGCTACGCCACAGCCAGTTGGTGAACACTCCGGAAACACCTGCCGGGCTGGCTGGAGCCACCTGCCAGTCACGCCAACATCACCTGCCAGCTACGCCAGAACCACTTGGCGGAGACTCCAGAAACACCTGTTGGGCCAGCCGGAACCACCTCTCAGACGTGCCAAAACCATGTGCCTGAGATGCTGGAACCACACCCCGAACAGACCGAAACCACCTGCCAGACCCAACTGAACCACCTGCCGAGCACGCAGGAACAACCTGCTCGACTCGCCGGAACCACCTGCCGGGCGCAGCGGAAGCACCTGCCGAGCGCGCCGGAGCCACCTGCTCGCCTCGCCGGAACCACCTGCCGGGCGCAGCGGAAGCACCTGCCGGGCGCGCCGGAGCCACCTGCTCGGCTCGCCGGAACCACCTGCCGGGCCCTAACCCTAACCCTAACCCTAACCCTATCCCCAAACCCTAACCCTAACCCTAACCCCTAACCCTAAGCCTAACCCTAAACCCTAACCCAACCGTAACCCTAACCCTAACCCTACCCCTAACCCTAACCCCTAACCCCAAACCCTAAACCCTAACCCTAACCGTAACCCTAACCCTATCCCTAACCCTAACCTGACGGACAGGCTGGAACCAGCTGCTCAACTCGCCGGAACCACCTGCCAGACATGCCAGAACCACCTGCCGAGCACGCCGGAGCCACCTGCTGGACTCACCAGAACCACCTGCCTGACAGGCCAAAATCAACAGCTGGCTATGAGAGAACCACCTGGCAGACAATCCGCAATAACCTGCCAGGCATGCAGGAACCACCTCTCAGACGTAAGAGAACCACGTGCCGGACACGCTGGAACCACGTCCTGGACAGACTGGAACCACCTGCCGGACATGCCTGGACCACCTGCCGAGCACGCCGGAACCACCTGCTCGACTCGCAGGACCCATGTGCCAGACACGCCAAAACGAACTGCCGGCTACACCAGAACCACTTACCGGACACTCCGGAATAACCTGCCCGGCATGCCAGAACCACCTCTCAGAAGTGCCAGAAGCACGTGCTGGACATGCCGGAACAACCTATCGGACAGAACGGAACAACCTGCCGGACACACCAAAATCACCTGCGGGCTACGCCAGAACCACTTGGAGGACTCTCCGGGAAAACCTGCCGGGCATGCTGGAACCACCTCTCAGACGTGCCTGAACCACGTGGCGGACACTCCGGAAACGCATGTCGGGCCGGCCGGAACCACCTCTCAGACGTGCCAGAACCTCAGGCCGGACACCCCAGAACCACCTGCTGGACAGACCGGAAACACCTGCCGGACACGCCGGAACCACATGTTCGACTCGCTGGAACCACATTCTGGACATGGCAAAATCACCTGCCGCCTATGCCAGAACCGCTTGGCGAACACTCCGGAATCACCTGTCAGGCATGCCGGAACCACCTCTCAGACATGCCAGAACCACATGCCAATGACACCGGAAGCACCTGCCGAGCATGAGGGAAGCACCTGCTCGACTCGCCAGAACCACCTGTCGGACACGCCAAAATCACCTGCCGGCTACGCCACAGCCAGTTGGTGAACACTCCGGAAACACCTGCCGGGCTGGCTGGAGCCACCTGCCAGTCACGCCAACATCACCTGCCAGCTACGCCAGAACCACTTGGCGGAGACTCCAGAAACACCTGTTGGGCCAGCCGGAACCACCTCTCAGACGTGCCAAAACCATGTGCCTGAGATGCTGGAACCACACCCCGAACAGACCGAAACCACCTGCCAGACCCAACTGAACCACCTGCCGAGCACGCAGGAACAACCTGCTCGACTCGCCGGAACCACCTGCCGGGCGCAGCGGAAGCACCTGCCGAGCGCGCCGGAGCCACCTGCTCGCCTCGCCGGAACCACCTGCCGGGCGCAGCGGAAGCACCTGCCGGGCGCGCCGGAGCCACCTGCTCGGCTCGCCGGAACCACCTGCCGGGCCCTAACCCTAACCCTAACCCTAACCCTATCCCCAAACCCTAACCCTAACCCTAACCCCTAACCCTAAGCCTAACCCTAAACCCTAACCCAACCGTAACCCTAACCCTAACCCTACCCCTAACCCTAACCCCTAACCCCAAACCCTAAACCCTAACCCTAACCGTAACCCTAACCCTATCCCTAACCCTAACCTGACGGACAGGCTGGAACCAGCTGCTCAACTCGCCGGAACCACCTGCCAGACATGCCAGAACCACCTGCCGAGCACGCCGGAGCCACCTGCTGGACTCACCAGAACCACCTGCCTGACAGGCCAAAATCAACAGCTGGCTATGAGAGAACCACCTGGCAGACAATCCGCAATAACCTGCCAGGCATGCAGGAACCACCTCTCAGACGTAAGAGAACCACGTGCCGGACACGCTGGAACCACGTCCTGGACAGACTGGAACCACCTGCCGGACATGCCTGGACCACCTGCCGAGCACGCCGGAACCACCTGCTCGACTCGCAGGACCCATGTGCCAGACACGCCAAAACGAACTGCCGGCTACACCAGAACCACTTACCGGACACTCCGGAATAACCTGCCCGGCATGCCAGAACCACCTCTCAGAAGTGCCAGAAGCACGTGCTGGACATGCCGGAACAACCTATCGGACAGAACGGAACAACCTGCCGGACACACCAAAATCACCTGCGGGCTACGCCAGAACCACTTGGAGGACTCTCCGGGAAAACCTGCCGGGCATGCTGGAACCACCTCTCAGACGTGCCTGAACCACGTGGCGGACACTCCGGAAACGCATGTCGGGCCGGCCGGAACCACCTCTCAGACGTGCCAGAACCTCATGCCGGACACCCCAGAACCACCTGCTGGACAGACCGGAAACACCTGCCGGACACGCCGGAACCACATGTTCGACTCGCTGGAACCACATTCTGGACATGGCAAAATCACCTGCCGCCTATGCCAGAACCGCTTGGCGAACACTCCGGAATCACCTGTCAGGCATGCCGGAACCACCTCTCAGACATGCCAGAACCACATGCCAATGACACCGGAAGCACCTGCCGAGCATGAGGGAAGCACCTGCTCGACTCGCCAGAACCACCTGTCGGACACGCCAAAATCACCTGCCGGCTACGCCACAGCCAGTTGGTGAACACTCCGGAAACACCTGCCGGGCTGGCTGGAGCCACCTGCCAGTCACGCCAACATCACCTGCCAGCTACGCCAGAACCACTTGGCGGAGACTCCAGAAACACCTGTTGGGCCAGCCGGAACCACCTCTCAGACGTGCCAAAACCATGTGCCTGAGATGCTGGAACCACACCCCGAACAGACCGAAACCACCTGCCAGACCCAACTGAACCACCTGCCGAGCACGCAGGAACAACCTGCTCGACTCGCCGGAACCACCTGCCGGGCGCAGCGGAAGCACCTGCCGAGCGCGCCGGAGCCACCTGCTCGCCTCGCCGGAACCACCTGCCGGGCGCAGCGGAAGCACCTGCCGGGCGCGCCGGAGCCACCTGCTCGGCTCGCCGGAACCACCTGCCGGGCCCTAACCCTAACCCTAACCCTAACCCTATCCCCAAACCCTAACCCTAACCCTAACCCCTAACCCTAAGCCTAACCCTAAACCCTAACCCAACCGTAACCCTAACCCTAACCCTACCCCTAACCCTAACCCCTAACCCCAAACCCTAAACCCTAACCCTAACCGTAACCCTAACCCTATCCCTAACCCTAACCTGACGGACAGGCTGGAACCAGCTGCTCAACTCGCCGGAACCACCTGCCAGACATGCCAGAACCACCTGCCGAGCACGCCGGAGCCACCTGCTGGACTCACCAGAACCACCTGCCTGACAGGCCAAAATCAACAGCTGGCTATGAGAGAACCACCTGGCAGACAATCCGCAATAACCTGCCAGGCATGCAGGAACCACCTCTCAGACGTAAGAGAACCACGTGCCGGACACGCTGGAACCACGTCCTGGACAGACTGGAACCACCTGCCGGACATGCCTGGACCACCTGCCGAGCACGCCGGAACCACCTGCTCGACTCGCAGGACCCATGTGCCAGACACGCCAAAACGAACTGCCGGCTACACCAGAACCACTTACCGGACACTCCGGAATAACCTGCCCGGCATGCCAGAACCACCTCTCAGAAGTGCCAGAAGCACGTGCTGGACATGCCGGAACAACCTATCGGACAGAACGGAACAACCTGCCGGACACACCAAAATCACCTGCGGGCTACGCCAGAACCACTTGGAGGACTCTCCGGGAAAACCTGCCGGGC
Source organism: Equus asinus (assembly GCF_041296235.1). Taxonomy (NCBI): domain Eukaryota; kingdom Metazoa; phylum Chordata; class Mammalia; order Perissodactyla; family Equidae; genus Equus; species Equus asinus. The sequence goes on from NW_027224822.1 coordinate 7,171, forward strand.
ATGCTGGAACCACCTCTCAGACGTGCCTGAACCACGTGGCGGACACTCCGGAAACGCATGTCGGGCCGGCCGGAACCACCTCTCAGACGTGCCAGAACCTCAGGCCGGACACCCCAGAACCACCTGCTGGACAGACCGGAAACACCTGCCGGACACGCCGGAACCACATGTTCGACTCGCTGGAACCACATTCTGGACATGGCAAAATCACCTGCCGCCTATGCCAGAACCGCTTGGCGAACACTCCGGAATCACCTGTCAGGCATGCCGGAACCACCTCTCAGACATGCCAGAACCACATGCCAATGACACCGGAAGCACCTGCCGAGCATGAGGGAAGCACCTGCTCGACTCGCCAGAACCACCTGTCGGACACGCCAAAATCACCTGCCGGCTACGCCACAGCCAGTTGGTGAACACTCCGGAAACACCTGCCGGGCTGGCTGGAGCCACCTGCCAGTCACGCCAACATCACCTGCCAGCTACGCCAGAACCACTTGGCGGAGACTCCAGAAACACCTGTTGGGCCAGCCGGAACCACCTCTCAGACGTGCCAAAACCATGTGCCTGAGATGCTGGAACCACACCCCGAACAGACCGAAACCACCTGCCAGACCCAACTGAACCACCTGCCGAGCACGCAGGAACAACCTGCTCGACTCGCCGGAACCACCTGCCGGGCGCAGCGGAAGCACCTGCCGAGCGCGCCGGAGCCACCTGCTCGCCTCGCCGGAACCACCTGCCGGGCGCAGCGGAAGCACCTGCCGGGCGCGCCGGAGCCACCTGCTCGGCTCGCCGGAACCACCTGCCGGGCCCTAACCCTAACCCTAACCCTAACCCTATCCCCAAACCCTAACCCTAACCCTAACCCCTAACCCTAAGCCTAACCCTAAACCCTAACCCAACCGTAACCCTAACCCTAACCCTACCCCTAACCCTAACCCCTAACCCCAAACCCTAAACCCTAACCCTAACCGTAACCCTAACCCTATCCCTAACCCTAACCTGACGGACAGGCTGGAACCAGCTGCTCAACTCGCCGGAACCACCTGCCAGACATGCCAGAACCACCTGCCGAGCACGCCGGAGCCACCTGCTGGACTCACCAGAACCACCTGCCTGACAGGCCAAAATCAACAGCTGGCTAGGAGAGAACCACCTGGCAGACAATCCGCAATAACCTGCCAGGCATGCAGGAACCACCTCTCAGACGTAAGAGAACCACGTGCCGGACACGCTGGAACCACGTCCTGGACAGACTGGAACCACCTGCCGGACATGCCTGGACCACCTGCCGAGCACGCCGGAACCACCTGCTCGACTCGCAGGACCCATGTGCCAGACACGCCAAAACGAACTGCCGGCTACACCAGAACCACTTACCGGACACTCCGGAATAACCTGCCCGGCATGCCAGAACCACCTCTCAGAAGTGCCAGAAGCACGTGCTGGACATGCCGGAACAACCTATCGGACAGAACGGAACAACCTGCCGGACACACCAAAATCACCTGCGGGCTACGCCAGAACCACTTGGAGGACTCTCCGGGAAAACCTGCCGGGCATGCTGGAACCACCTCTCAGACGTGCCTGAACCACGTGGCGGACACTCCGGAAACGCATGTCGGGCCGGCCGGAACCACCTCTCAGACGTGCCAGAACCTCATGCCGGACACCCCAGAACCACCTGCTGGACAGACCGGAAACACCTGCCGGACACGCCGGAACCACATGTTCGACTCGCTGGAACCACATTCTGGACATGGCAAAATCACCTGCCGCCTATGCCAGAACCGCTTGGCGAACACTCCGGAATCACCTGTCAGGCATGCCGGAACCACCTCTCAGACATGCCAGAACCACATGCCAATGACACCGGAAGCACCTGCCGAGCATGAGGGAAGCACCTGCTCGACTCGCCAGAACCACCTGTCGGACACGCCAAAATCACCTGCCGGCTACGCCACAGCCAGTTGGTGAACACTCCGGAAACACCTGCCGGGCTGGCTGGAGCCACCTGCCAGTCACGCCAACATCACCTGCCAGCTACGCCAGAACCACTTGGCGGAGACTCCAGAAACACCTGTTGGGCCAGCCGGAACCACCTCTCAGACGTGCCAAAACCATGTGCCTGAGATGCTGGAACCACACCCCGAACAGACCGAAACCACCTGCCAGACCCAACTGAACCACCTGCCGAGCACGCAGGAACAACCTGCTCGACTCGCCGGAACCACCTGCCGGGCGCAGCGGAAGCACCTGCCAAGCGCGCCGGAGCCACCTGCTCGGCTCGCCGGAACCACCTGCCGGGCCCTAACCCTAACCCTAACCCTAACCCTATCCCCAAACCCTAACCCTAACCCTAACCCCTAACCCTAAGCCTAACCCTAAACCCTAACCCAACCGTAACCCTAACCCTAACCCTACCCCTAACCCTAACCCCTAACCCCAAACCCTAAACCCTAACCCTAACCGTAACCCTAACCCTATCCCTAACCCTAACCTGACGGACAGGCTGGAACCAGCTGCTCAACTCGCCGGAACCACCTGCCAGACATGCCAGAACCACCTGCCGAGCACGCCGGAGCCACCTGCTGGACTCACCAGAACCACCTGCCTGACAGGCCAAAATCAACAGCTGGCTATGAGAGAACCACCTGGCAGACAATCCGCAATAACCTGCCAGGCATGCAGGAACCACCTCTCAGACGTAAGAGAACCACGTGCCGGACACGCTGGAACCACGTCCTGGACAGACTGGAACCACCTGCCGGACATGCCTGGACCACCTGCCGAGCACGCCGGAACCACCTGCTCGACTCGCAGGACCCATGTGCCAGACACGCCAAAACGAACTGCCGGCTACACCAGAACCACTTACCGGACACTCCGGAATAACCTGCCCGGCATGCCAGAACCACCTCTCAGAAGTGCCAGAAGCACGTGCTGGACATGCCGGAACAACCTATCGGACAGAACGGAACAACCTGCCGGACACACCAAAATCACCTGCGGGCTACGCCAGAACCACTTGGAGGACTCTCCGGGAAAACCTGCCGGGCATGCTGGAACCACCTCTCAGACGTGCCTGAACCACGTGGCGGACACTCCGGAAACGCATGTCGGGCCGGCCGGAACCACCTCTCAGACGTGCCAGAACCTCAGGCCGGACACCCCAGAACCACCTGCTGGACAGACCGGAAACACCTGCCGGACACGCCGGAACCACATGTTCGACTCGCTGGAACCACATTCTGGACATGGCAAAATCACCTGCCGCCTATGCCAGAACCGCTTGGCGAACACTCCGGAATCACCTGTCAGGCATGCCGGAACCACCTCTCAGACATGCCAGAACCACATGCCAATGACACCGGAAGCACCTGCCGAGCATGAGGGAAGCACCTGCTCGACTCGCCAGAACCACCTGTCGGACACGCCAAAATCACCTGCCGGCTACGCCACAGCCAGTTGGTGAACACTCCGGAAACACCTGCCGGGCTGGCTGGAGCCACCTGCCAGTCACGCCAACATCACCTGCCAGCTACGCCAGAACCACTTGGCGGAGACTCCAGAAACACCTGTTGGGCCAGCCGGAACCACCTCTCAGACGTGCCAAAACCATGTGCCTGAGATGCTGGAACCACACCCCGAACAGACCGAAACCACCTGCCAGACCCAACTGAACCACCTGCCGAGCACGCAGGAACAACCTGCTCGACTCGCCGGAACCACCTGCCGGGCGCAGCGGAAGCACCTGCCGAGCGCGCCGGAGCCACCTGCTCGCCTCGCCGGAACCACCTGCCGGGCGCAGCGGAAGCACCTGCCGGGCGCGCCGGAGCCACCTGCTCGGCTCGCCGGAACCACCTGCCGGGCCCTAACCCTAACCCTAACCCTAACCCTATCCCCAAACCCTAACCCTAACCCTAACCCCTAACCCTAAGCCTAACCCTAAACCCTAACCCAACCGTAACCCTAACCCTAACCCTACCCCTAACCCTAACCCCTAACCCCAAACCCTAAACCCTAACCCTAACCGTAACCCTAACCCTATCCCTAACCCTAACCTGACGGACAGGCTGGAACCAGCTGCTCAACTCGCCGGAACCACCTGCCAGACATGCCAGAACCACCTGCCGAGCACGCCGGAGCCACCTGCTGGACTCACCAGAACCACCTGCCTGACAGGCCAAAATCAACAGCTGGCTAGGAGAGAACCACCTGGCAGACAATCCGCAATAACCTGCCAGGCATGCAGGAACCACCTCTCAGACGTAAGAGAACCACGTGCCGGACACGCTGGAACCACGTCCTGGACAGACTGGAACCACCTGCCGGACATGCCTGGACCACCTGCCGAGCACGCCGGAACCACCTGCTCGACTCGCAGGACCCATGTGCCAGACACGCCAAAACGAACTGCCGGCTACACCAGAACCACTTACCGGACACTCCGGAATAACCTGCCCGGCATGCCAGAACCACCTCTCAGAAGTGCCAGAAGCACGTGCTGGACATGCCGGAACAACCTATCGGACAGAACGGAACAACCTGCCGGACACACCAAAATCACCTGCGGGCTACGCCAGAACCACTTGGAGGACTCTCCGGGAAAACCTGCCGGGCATGCTGGAACCACCTCTCAGACGTGCCTGAACCACGTGGCGGACACTCCGGAAACGCATGTCGGGCCGGCCGGAACCACCTCTCAGACGTGCCAGAACCTCATGCCGGACACCCCAGAACCACCTGCTGGACAGACCGGAAACACCTGCCGGACACGCCGGAACCACATGTTCGACTCGCTGGAACCACATTCTGGACATGGCAAAATCACCTGCCGCCTATGCCAGAACCGCTTGGCAAACACTCCGGAATCACCTGTCAGGCATGCCGGAACCACCTCTCAGACATGCCAGAACCACATGCCAATGACACCGGAAGCACCTGCCGAGCATGAGGGAAGCACCTGCTCGACTCGCCAGAACCACCTGTCGGACACGCCAAAATCACCTGCCGGCTACGCCACAGCCAGTTGGTGAACACTCCGGAAACACCTGCCGGGCTGGCTGGAGCCACCTGCCAGTCACGCCAACATCACCTGCCAGCTACGCCAGAACCACTTGGCGGAGACTCCAGAAACACCTGTTGGGCCAGCCGGAACCACCTCTCAGACGTGCCAAAACCATGTGCCTGAGATGCTGGAACCACACCCCGAACAGACCGAAACCACCTGCCAGACCCAACTGAACCACCTGCCGAGCACGCAGGAACAACCTGCTCGACTCGCCGGAACCACCTGCCGGGCGCAGCGGAAGCACCTGCCGAGCGCGCCGGAGCCACCTGCTCGCCTCGCCGGAACCACCTGCCGGGCGCAGCGGAAGCACCTGCCGGGCGCGCCGGAGCCACCTGCTCGGCTCGCCGGAACCACCTGCCGGGCCCTAACCCTAACCCTAACCCTAACCCTATCCCCAAACCCTAACCCTAACCCTAACCCCTAACCCTAAGCCTAACCCTAAACCCTAACCCAACCGTAACCCTAACCCTAACCCTACCCCTAACCCTAACCCCTAACCCCAAACCCTAAACCCTAACCCTAACCGTAACCCTAACCCTATCCCTAACCCTAACCTGACGGACAGGCTGGAACCAGCTGCTCAACTCGCCGGAACCACCTGCCAGACATGCCAGAACCACCTGCCGAGCATGCCGGAGCCACCTGCTGGACTCACCAGAACCACCTGCCTGACAGGCCAAAATCAACAGCTGGCTATGAGAGAACCACCTGGCAGACAATCCGCAATAACCTGCCAGGCATGCAGGAACCACCTCTCAGACGTAAGAGAACCACGTGCCGGACACGCTGGAACCACGTCCTGGACAGACTGGAACCACCTGCCGGACATGCCTGGACCACCTGCCGAGCACGCCGGAACCACCTGCTCGACTCGCAGGACCCATGTGCCAGACACGCCAAAACGAACTGCCGGCTACACCAGAACCACTTACCGGACACTCCGGAATAACCTGCCCGGCATGCCAGAACCACCTCTCAGAAGTGCCAGAAGCACGTGCTGGACATGCCGGAACAACCTATCGGACAGAACGGAACAACCTGCCGGACACACCAAAATCACCTGCGGGCTACGCCAGAACCACTTGGAGGACTCTCCGGGAAAACCTGCCGGGCATGCTGGAACCACCTCTCAGACGTGCCTGAACCACGTGGCGGACACTCCGGAAACGCATGTCGGGCCGGCCGGAACCACCTCTCAGACGTGCCAGAACCTCATGCCGGACACCCCAGAACCACCTGCTGGACAGACCGGAAACACCTGCCGGACACGCCGGAACCACATGTTCGACTCGCTGGAACCACATTCTGGACATGGCAAAATCACCTGCCGCCTATGCCAGAACCGCTTGGCGAACACTCCGGAATCACCTGTCAGGCATGCCGGAACCACCTCTCAGACATGCCAGAACCACATGCCAATGACACCGGAAGCACCTGCCGAGCATGAGGGAAGCACCTGCTCGACTCGCCAGAACCACCTGTCGGACACGCCAAAATCACCTGCCGGCTACGCCACAGCCAGTTGGTGAACACTCCGGAAACACCTGCCGGGCTGGCTGGAGCCACCTGCCAGTCACGCCAACATCACCTGCCAGCTACGCCAGAACCACTTGGCGGAGACTCCAGAAACACCTGTTGGGCCAGCCGGAACCACCTCTCAGACGTGCCAAAACCATGTGCCTGAGATGCTGGAACCACACCCCGAACAGACCGAAACCACCTGCCAGACCCAACTGAACCACCTGCCGAGCACGCAGGAACAACCTGCTCGACTCGCCGGAACCACCTGCCGGGCGCAGCGGAAGCACCTGCCGAGCGCGCCGGAGCCACCTGCTCGCCTCGCCGGAACCACCTGCCGGGCGCAGCGGAAGCACCTGCCGGGCGCGCCGGAGCCACCTGCTCGGCTCGCCGGAACCACCTGCCGGGCCCTAACCCTAACCCTAACCCTAACCCTATCCCCAAACCCTAACCCTAACCCTAACCCCTAACCCTAAGCCTAACCCTAAACCCTAACCCAACCGTAACCCTAACCCTAACCCTACCCCTAACCCTAACCCCTAACCCCAAACCCTAAACCCTAACCCTAACCGTAACCCTAACCCTATCCCTAACCCTAACCTGACGGACAGGCTGGAACCAGCTGCTCAACTCGCCGGAACCACCTGCCAGACATGCCAGAACCACCTGCCGAGCACGCCGGAGCCACCTGCTGGACTCACCAGAACCACCTGCCTGACAGGCCAAAATCAACAGCTGGCTAGGAGAGAACCACCTGGCAGACAATCCGCAATAACCTGCCAGGCATGCAGGAACCACCTCTCAGACGTAAGAGAACCACGTGCCGGACACGCTGGAACCACGTCCTGGACAGACTGGAACCACCTGCCGGACATGCCTGGACCACCTGCCGAGCACGCCGGAACCACCTGCTCGACTCGCAGGACCCATGTGCCAGACACGCCAAAACGAACTGCCGGCTACACCAGAACCACTTACCGGACACTCCGGAATAACCTGCCCGGCATGCCAGAACCACCTCTCAGAAGTGCCAGAAGCACGTGCTGGACATGCCGGAACAACCTATCGGACAGAACGGAACAACCTGCCGGACACACCAAAATCACCTGCGGGCTACGCCAGAACCACTTGGAGGACTCTCCGGGAAAACCTGCCGGGCATGCTGGAACCACCTCTCAGACGTGCCTGAACCACGTGGCGGACACTCCGGAAACGCATGTCGGGCCGGCCGGAACCACCTCTCAGACGTGCCAGAACCTCATGCCGGACACCCCAGAACCACCTGCTGGACAGACCGGAAACACCTGCCGGACACGCCGGAACCACATGTTCGACTCGCTGGAACCATATTCTGGACATGGCAAAATCACCTGCCGCCTATGCCAGAACCGCTTGGCAAACACTCCGGAATCACCTGTCAGGCATGCCGGAACCACCTCTCAGACATGCCAGAACCACATGCCAATGACACCGGAAGCACCTGCCGAGCATGAGGGAAGCACCTGCTCGACTCGCCAGAACCACCTGTCGGACACGCCAAAATCACCTGCCGGCTACGCCACAGCCAGTTGGTGAACACTCCGGAAACACCTGCCAGGCTGGCTGGAGCCACCTGCCAGTCACGCCAACATCACCTGCCAGCTACGCCAGAACCACTTGGCGGAGACTCCAGAAACACCTGTTGGGCCAGCCGGAACCACCTCTCAGACGTGCCAAAACCATGTGCCTGAGATGCTGGAACCACACCCCGAACAGACCGAAACCACCTGCCAGACCCAACTGAACCACCTGCCGAGCACGCAGGAACAACCTGCTCGACTCGCCGGAACAACCTGCCGGGCGCAGCGGAAGCACCTGCCGAGCGCGCCGGAGCCACCTGCTCGCCTCGCCGGAACCACCTGCCGGGCGCAGCGGAAGCACCTGCCGGGCGCGCCGGAGCCACCTGCTCGGCTCGCCGGAACCACCTGCCGGGCCCAAACCCTAACCCTAACCCTAACCCTAACCCTATCCCCAAACCCTAACCCTAACCCTAACCCCTAACCCTAAGCCTAACCCTAAACCCTAACCCAACCGTAACCCTAACCCTAACCCTACCCCTAACCCTAACCCCTAACCCCAAACCCTAAACCCTAACCCTAACCGTAACCCTAACCCTATCCCTAACCCTAACCTGACGGACAGGCTGGAACCAGCTGCTCAACTCGCCGGAACCACCTGCCAGACATGCCAGAACCACCTGCCGAGCACACCGGAGCCACCTGCTGGACTCACCAGAACCACCTGCCTGACAGGCCAAAATCAACAGCTGGCTAGGAGAGAACCACCTGGCAGACAATCCACAATAACCTGCCAGGCATGCAGGAACCACCTCTCAGACGTAAGAGAACCACGTGCCGGACACGCTGGAACCACGTCCTGGACAGACTGGAACCACCTGCCGGACATGCCTGGACCACCTGCCGAGCACGCCGGAACCACCTGCTCGACTCGCAGGACCCATGTGCCAGACACGCCAAAACGAACTGCCGGCTACACCAGAACCACTTACCGGACACTCCGGAATAACCTGCCCGGCATGCCAGAACCACCTCTCAGAAGTGCCAGAAGCACGTGCTGGACATGCCGGAACAACCTATCGGACAGAACGGAACAACCTGCCGGACACACCAAAATCACCTGCGGGCTACGCCAGAACCACTTGGAGGACTCTCCGGGAAAACCTGCCGGGCATGCTGGAACCACCTCTCAGACGTGCCTGAACCACGTGGCGGACACTCCGGAAACGCATGTCGGGCCGGCCGGAACCACCTCTCAGACGTGCCAGAACCTCATGCCGGACACCCCAGAACCACCTGCTGGACAGACCGGAAACACCTGCCGGACACGCCGGAACCACATGTTCGACTCGCTGGAACCACATTCTGGACATGGCAAAATCACCTGCCGCCTATGCCAGAACCGCTTGGCGAACACTCCGGAATCACCTGTCAGGCATGCCGGAACCACCTCTCAGACATGCCAGAACCACATGCCAATGACACCGGAAGCACCTGCCGAGCATGAGGGAAGCACCTGCTCGACTCGCCAGAACCACCTGTCGGACACGCCAAAATCACCTGCCGGCTACGCCACAGCCAGTTGGTGAACACTCCGGAAACACCTGCCGGGCTGGCTGGAGCCACCTGCCAGTCACGCCAACATCACCTGCCAGCTACGCCAGAACCACTTGGCGGAGACTCCAGAAACACCTGTTGGGCCAGCCGGAACCACCTCTCAGACGTGCCAAAACCATGTGCCTGAGATGCTGGAACCACACCCCGAACAGACCGAAACCACCTGCCAGACCCAACTGAACCACCTGCCGAGCACGCAGGAACAACCTGCTCGACTCGCCGGAACCACCTGCCGGGCGCAGCGGAAGCACCTGCCGAGCGCGCCGGAGCCACCTGCTCGCCTCGCCGGAACCACCTGCCGGGCGCAGCGGAAGCACCTGCCGGGCGCGCCGGAGCCACCTGCTCGGCTCGCCGGAACCACCTGCCGGGCCCTAACCCTAACCCTAACCCTAACCCTATCCCCAAACCCTAACCCTAACCCTAACCCCTAACCCTAAGCCTAACCCTAAACCCTAACCCAACCGTAACCCTAACCCTAACCCTACCCCTAACCCTAACCCCTAACCCCAAACCCTAAACCCTAACCCTAACCGTAACCCTAACCCTATCCCTAACCCTAACCTGACGGACAGGCTGGAACCAGCTGCTCAACTCGCCGGAACCACCTGCCAGACATGCCAGAACCACCTGCCGAGCACGCCGGAGCCACCTGCTGGACTCACCAGAACCACCTGCCTGACAGGCCAAAATCAACAGCTGGCTAGGAGAGAACCACCTGGCAGACAATCCGCAATAACCTGCCAGGCATGCAGGAACCACCTCTCAGACGTAAGAGAACCACGTGCCGGACACGCTGGAACCACGTCCTGGACAGACTGGAACCACCTGCCGGACATGCCTGGACCACCTGCCGAGCACGCCGGAACCACCTGCTCGACTCGCAGGACCCATGTGCCAGACACGCCAAAACGAACTGCCGGCTACACCAGAACCACTTACCGGACACTCCGGAATAACCTGCCCGGCATGCCAGAACCACCTCTCAGAAGTGCCAGAAGCACGTGCTGGACATGCCGGAACAACCTATCGGACAGAACGGAACAACCTGCCGGACACACCAAAATCACCTGCGGGCTACGCCAGAACCACTTGGAGGACTCTCCGGGAAAACCTGCCGGGCATGCTGGAACCACCTCTCAGACGTGCCTGAACCACGTGGCGGACACTCCGGAAACGCATGTCGGGCCGGCCGGAACCACCTCTCAGACGTGCCAGAACCTCATGCCGGACACCCCAGAACCACCTGCTGGACAGACCGGAAACACCTGCCGGACACGCCGGAACCACATGTTCGACTCGCTGGAACCATATTCTGGACATGGCAAAATCACCTGCCGCCTATGCCAGAACCGCTTGGCAAACACTCCGGAATCACCTGTCAGGCATGCCGGAACCACCTCTCAGACATGCCAGAACCACATGCCAATGACACCGGAAGCACCTGCCGAGCATGAGGGAAGCACCTGCTCGACTCGCCAGAACCACCTGTCGGACACGCCAAAATCACCTGCCGGCTACGCCACAGCCAGTTGGTGAACACTCCGGAAACACCTGCCAGGCTGGCTGGAGCCACCTGCCAGTCACGCCAACATCACCTGCCAGCTACGCCAGAACCACTTGGCGGAGACTCCAGAAACACCTGTTGGGCCAGCCGGAACCACCTCTCAGACGTGCCAAAACCATGTGCCTGAGATGCTGGAACCACACCCCGAACAGACCGAAACCACCTGCCAGACCCAACTGAACCACCTGCCGAGCACGCAGGAACAACCTGCTCGACTCGCCGGAACAACCTGCCGGGCGCAGCGGAAGCACCTGCCGAGCGCGCCGGAGCCACCTGCTCGCCTCGCCGGAACCACCTGCCGGGCGCAGCGGAAGCACCTGCCGGGCGCGCCGGAGCCACCTGCTCGGCTCGCCGGAACCACCTGCCGGGCCCTAACCCTAACCCTAACCCTAACCCTAACCCTATCCCCAAACCCTAACCCTAACCCTAACCCCTAACCCTAAGCCTAACCCTAAACCCTAACCCAACCGTAACCCTAACCCTAACCCTACCCCTAACCCTAACCCCTAACCCCAAACCCTAAACCCTAACCCTAACCGTAACCCTAACCCTATCCCTAACCCTAACCTGACGGACAGGCTGGAACCAGCTGCTCAACTCGCCGGAACCACCTGCCAGACATGCCAGAACCACCTGCCGAGCACGCCGGAGCCACCTGCTGGACTCACCAGAACCACCTGCCTGACAGGCCAAAATCAACAGCTGGCTATGAGAGAACCACCTGGCAGACAATCCGCAATAACCTGCCAGGCATGCAGGAACCACCTCTCAGACGTAAGAGAACCACGTGCCGGACACGCTGGAACCACGTCCTGGACAGACTGGAACCACCTGCCGGACATGCCTGGACCACCTGCCGAGCACGCCGGAACCACCTGCTCGACTCGCAGGACCCATGTGCCAGACACGCCAAAACGAACTGCCGGCTACACCAGAACCACTTACCGGACACTCCGGAATAACCTGCCCGGCATGCCAGAACCACCTCTCAGAAGTGCCAGAAGCACGTGCTGGACATGCCGGAACAACCTATCGGACAGAACGGAACAACCTGCCGGACACACCAAAATCACCTGCGGGCTACGCCAGAACCACTTGGAGGACTCTCCGGGAAAACCTGCCGGGCATGCTGGAACCACCTCTCAGACGTGCCTGAACCACGTGGCGGACACTCCGGAAACGCATGTCGGGCCGGCCGGAACCACCTCTCAGACGTGCCAGAACCTCATGCCGGACACCCCAGAACCACCTGCTGGACAGACCGGAAACACCTGCCGGACACGCCGGAACCACATGTTCGACTCGCTGGAACCACATTCTGGACATGGCAAAATCACCTGCCGCCTATGCCAGAACCGCTTGGCGAACACTCCGGAATCACCTGTCAGGCATGCCGGAACCACCTCTCAGACATGCCAGAACCACATGCCAATGACACCGGAAGCACCTGCCGAGCATGAGGGAAGCACCTGCTCGACTCGCCAGAACCACCTGTCGGACACGCCAAAATCACCTGCCGGCTACGCCACAGCCAGTTGGTGAACACTCCGGAAACACCTGCCGGGCTGGCTGGAGCCACCTGCCAGTCACGCCAACATCACCTGCCAGCTACGCCAGAACCACTTGGCGGAGACTCCAGAAACACCTGTTGGGCCAGCCGGAACCACCTCTCAGACGTGCCAAAACCATGTGCCTGAGATGCTGGAACCACACCCCGAACAGACCGAAACCACCTGCCAGACCCAACTGAACCACCTGCCGAGCACGCAGGAACAACCTGCTCGACTCGCCGGAACCACCTGCCGGGCGCAGCGGAAGCACCTGCCGAGCGCGCCGGAGCCACCTGCTCGCCTCGCCGGAACCACCTGCCGGGCGCAGCGGAAGCACCTGCCGGGCGCGCCGGAGCCACCTGCTCGGCTCGCCGGAACCACCTGCCGGGCCCTAACCCTAACCCTAACCCTAACCCTATCCCCAAACCCTAACCCTAACCCTAACCCCTAACCCTAAGCCTAACCCTAAACCCTAACCCAACCGTAACCCTAACCCTAACCCTACCCCTAACCCTAACCCCTAACCCCAACCCTAAACCCTAACCCTAACCGTAACCCTAACCCTATCCCTAACCCTAACCTGACGGACAGGCTGGAACCAGCTGCTCAACTCGCCGGAACCACCTGCCAGACATGCCAGAACCACCTGCCGAGCACGCCGGAGCCACCTGCTGGACCCACCAGAACCACCTGCCTGACAGGCCAAAATCAACAGCTGGCTATGAGAGAACCACCTGGCAGACAATCCGCAATAACCTGCCAGGCATGCAGGAACCACCTCTCAGACGTAAGAGAACCACGTGCCGGACACGCTGGAACCACGTCCTGGACAGACTGGAACCACCTGCCGGACATGCCTGGACCACCTGCCGAGCACGCCGGAACCACCTGCTCGACTCGCAGGACCCATGTGCCAGACACGCCAAAACGAACTGCCGGCTACACCAGAACCACTTACCGGACACTCCGGAATAACCTGCCCGGCATGCCAGAACCACCTCTCAGAAGTGCCAGAAGCACGTGCTGGACATGCCGGAACAACCTATCGGACAGAACGGAACAACCTGCCGGACACACCAAAATCACCTGCGGGCTACGCCAGAACCACTTGGAGGACTCTCCGGGAAAACCTGCCGGGCATGCTGGAACCACCTCTCAGACGTGCCTGAACCACGTGGCGGACACTCCGGAAACGCATGTCGGGCCGGCCGGAACCACCTCTCAGACGTGCCAGAACCTCATGCCGGACACCCCAGAACCACCTGCTGAGACAGACCGGAAACACCTGCCGGACACGCCGGAACCACATGTTCGACTCGCTGGAACCACATTCTGGACATGGCAAAATCACCTGCCGCCTATGCCAGAACCGCTTGGCGAACACTCCGGAATCACCTGTCAGGCATGCCGGAACCACCTCTCAGACATGCCAGAACCACATGCCAATGACACCGGAAGCACCTGCCGAGCATGAGGGAAGCACCTGCTCGACTCGCCAGAACCACCTGTCGGACACGCCAAAATCACCTGCCGGCTACGCCACAGCCAGTTGGTGAACACTCCGGAAACACCTGCCGGGCTGGCTGGAGCCACCTGCCAGTCACGCCAACATCACCTGCCAGCTACGCCAGAACCACTTGGCGGAGACTCCAGAAACACCTGTTGGGCCAGCCGGAACCACCTCTCAGACGTGCCAAAACCGTGTGCCTGAGATGCTGGAACCACACCCCGAACAGACCGAAACCACCTGCCAGACCCAACTGAACCACCTGCCGAGCACGCAGGAACAACCTGCTCGACTCGCCGGAACCACCTGCCGGGCGCAGCGGAAGCACCTGCCGAGCGCGCCGGAGCCACCTGCTCGGCTCGCCGGAACCACCTGCCGGGCCCTAACCTAACCCTAACCCTAACCCTATCCCCAAACCCTAACCCTAACCCTAACCCCTAACCCTAAGCCTAACCCTAAACCCTAACCCAACCGTAACCCTAACCCTAACCCTACCCCTAACCCTAACCCCTAACCCCAAACCCTAAACCCTAACCCTAACCGTAACCCTAACCCTATCCCTAACCCTAACCTGACGGACAGGCTGGAACCAGCTGCTCAACTCGCCGGAACCACCTGCCAGACATGCCAGAACCACCTGCCGAGCACGCCGGAGCCACCTGCTGGACTCACCAGAACCACCTGCCTGACAGGCCAAAATCAACAGCTGGCTATGAGAGAACCACCTGGCAGACAATCCGCAATAACCTGCCAGGCATGCAGGAACCACCTCTCAGACGTAAGAGAACCACGTGCCGGACACGCTGGAACCACGTCCTGGACAGACTGGAACCATCTGCCGGACATGCCTGGACCACCTGCCGAGCACGCCGGAACCACCTGCTCGACTCGCAGGACCCATGTGCCAGACACGCCAAAACGAACTGCCGGCTACACCAGAACCACTTACCGGACACTCCGGAATAACCTGCCCGGCATGCCAGAACCACCTCTCAGAAGTGCCAGAAGCACGTGCTGGACATGCCGGAACAACCTATCGGACAGAACAGAACAACCTGCCGGACACACCAAAATCACCTGCGGGCTACGCCAGAACCACTTGGAGGACTCTCCGGGAAAACCTGCCGGGCATGCTGGAACCACCTCTCAGACGTGCCTGAACCACGTGGCGGACACTCCAGAAACGCATGTCGGGCCGGCCGGAACCACCTCTCAGACGTGCCAGAACCTCAGGCCGGACACCCCAGAACCACCTGCTGGACAGACCGGAAACACCTGCCGGACACGCCGGAACCACATGTTCGACTCGCTGGAACCACATTCTGGACATGGCAAAATCACCTGCCGCCTATGCCAGAACCGCTTGGCGAACACTCCGGAATCACCTGTCAGGCATGCCGGAACCACCTCTCAGACATGCCAGAACCACATGCCAATGACACCGGAAGCACCTGCCGAGCATGAGGGAAGCACCTGCTCGACTCGCCAGAACCACCTGTCGGACACGCCAAAATCACCTGCCGGCTACGCCACAGCCAGTTGGTGAACACTCCGGAAACACCTGCCGGGCTGGCTGGAGCCACCTGCCAGTCACGCCAACATCACCTGCCAGCTACGCCAGAACCACTTGGCGGAGACTCCAGAAACACCTGTTGGGCCAGCCGGAACCACCTCTCAGACGTGCCAAAACCATGTGCCTGAGATGCTGGAACCACACCCCGAATAGACCGAAACCACCTGCCAGACCCAACTGAACCACCTGCCGAGCACGCAGGAACAACCTGCTCGACTCGCCGGAACCACCTGCCGGGCGCAGCGGAAGCACCTGCCGAGCGCGCCGGAGCCACCTGCTCGCCTCGCCGGAACCACCTGCCGGGCGCAGCGGAAGCACCTGCCGGGCGCGCCGGAGCCACCTGCTCGGCTCGCCGGAACCACCTGCCGGGCCCTAACCCTAACCCTAACCCTAACCCTATCCCCAAACCCTAACCCTAACCCTAACCCCTAACCCTAAGCCTAACCCTAAACCCTAACCCAACCGTAACCCTAACCCTAACCCTACCCCTAACCCTAACCCCTAACCCCAAACCCTAAACCCTAACCCTAACCGTAACCCTAACCCTATCCCTAACCCTAACCTGACGGACAGGCTGGAACCAGCTGCTCAACTCGCCGGAACCACCTGCCAGACATGCCAGAACCACCTGCCGAGCACGCCGGAGCCACCTGCTGGACTCACCAGAACCACCTGCCTGACAGGCCAAAATCAACAGCTGGCTAGGAGAGAACCACCTGGCAGACAATCCGCAATAACCTGCCAGGCATGCAGGAACCACCTCTCAGACGTAAGAGAACCACGTGCCGGACACGCTGGAACCACGTCCTGGACAGACTGGAACCACCTGCCGGACATGCCTGGACCACCTGCCGAGCACGCCGGAACCACCTGCTCGACTCGCAGGACCCATGTGCCAGACACGCCAAAACGAACTGCCGGCTACACCAGAACCACTTACCGGACACTCCGGAATAACCTGCCCGGCATGCCAGAACCACCTCTCAGAAGTGCCAGAAGCACGTGCTGGACATGCCGGAACAACCTATCGGACAGAACGGAACAACCTGCCGGACACACCAAAATCACCTGCGGGCTACGCCAGAACCACTTGGAGGACTCTCCGGGAAAACCTGCCGGGCATGCTGGAACCACCTCTCAGACGTGCCTGAACCACGTGGCGGACACTCCGGAAACGCATGTCGGGCCGGCCGGAACCACCTCTCAGACGTGCCAGAACCTCAGGCCGGACACCCCAGAACCACCTGCTGGACAGACCGGAAACACCTGCCGGACACGCCGGAACCACATGTTCGACTCGCTGGAACCACATTCTGGACATGGCAAAATCACCTGCCGCCTATGCCAGAACCGCTTGGCGAACACTCCGGAATCACCTGTCAGGCATGCCGGAACCACCTCTCAGACATGCCAGAACCACATGCCAATGACACCGGAAGCACCTGCCGAGCATGAGGGAAGCACCTGCTCGACTCGCCAGAACCACCTGTCGGACACGCCAAAATCACCTGCCGGCTACGCCACAGCCAGTTGGTGAACACTCCGGAAACACCTGCCGGGCTGGCTGGAGCCACCTGCCAGTCACGCCAACATCACCTGCCAGCTACGCCAGAACCACTTGGCGGAGACTCCAGAAACACCTGTTGGGCCAGCCGGAACCACCTCTCAGACGTGCCAAAACCATGTGCCTGAGATGCTGGAACCACACCCCGAACAGACCGAAACCACCTGCCAGACCCAACTGAACCACCTGCCGAGCACGCAGGAACAACCTGCTCGACTCGCCGGAACCACCTGCCGGGCGCAGCGGAAGCACCTGCCGAGCGCGCCGGAGCCACCTGCTCGCCTCGCCGGAACCACCTGCCGGGCGCAGCGGAAGCACCTGCCGGGCGCGCCGGAGCCACCTGCTCGGCTCGCCGGAACCACCTGCCGGGCCCTAACCCTAACCCTAACCCTAACCCTATCCCCAAACCCTAACCCTAACCCTAACCCCTAACCCTAAGCCTAACCCTAAACCCTAACCCAACCGTAACCCTAACCCTAACCCTACCCCTAACCCTAACCCCTAACCCCAAACCCTAAACCCTAACCCTAACCGTAACCCTAACCCTATCCCTAACCCTAACCTGACGGACAGGCTGGAACCAGCTGCTCAACTCGCCGGAACCACCTGCCAGACATGCCAGAACCACCTGCCGAGCACGCCGGAGCCACCTGCTGGACTCACCAGAACCACCTGCCTGACAGGCCAAAATCAACAGCTGGCTAGGAGAGAACCACCTGGCAGACAATCCGCAATAACCTGCCAGGCATGCAGGAACCACCTCTCAGACGTAAGAGAACCACGTGCCGGACACGCTGGAACCACGTCCTGGACAGACTGGAACCACCTGCCGGACATGCCTGGACCACCTGCCGAGCACGCCGGAACCACCTGCTCGACTCGCAGGACCCATGTGCCAGACACGCCAAAACGAACTGCCGGCTACACCAGAACCACTTACCGGACACTCCAGAATAACCTGCCCGGCATGCCAGAACCACCTCTCAGAAGTGCCAGAAGCACGTGCTGGACATGCCGGAACAACCTATCGGACAGAACGGAACAACCTGCCGGACACACCAAAATCACCTGCGGGCTACGCCAGAACCACTTGGAGGACTCTCCGGGAAAACCTGCCGGGCATGCTGGAACCACCTCTCAGACGTGCCTGAACCACGTGGCGGACACTCCGGAAACGCATGTCGGGCCGGCCGGAACCACCTCTCAGACGTGCCAGAACCTCAGGCCGGACACCCCAGAACCACCTGCTGGACAGACCGGAAACACCTGCCGGACACGCCGGAACCACATGTTCGACTCGCTGGAACCACATTCTGGACATGGCAAAATCACCTGCCGCCTATGCCAGAACCGCTTGGCGAACACTCCGGAATCACCTGTCAGGCATGCCGGAACCACCTCTCAGACATGCCAGAACCACATGCCAATGACACCGGAAGCACCTGCCGAGCATGAGGGAAGCACCTGCTCGACTCGCCAGAACCACCTGTCGGACACGCCAAAATCACCTGCCGGCTACGCCACAGCCAGTTGGTGAACACTCCGGAAACACCTGCCGGGCTGGCTGGAGCCACCTGCCAGTCACGCCAACATCACCTGCCAGCTACGCCAGAACCACTTGGCGGAGACTCCAGAAACACCTGTTGGGCCAGCCGGAACCACCTCTCAGACGTGCCAAAACCATGTGCCTGAGATGCTGGAACCACACCCCGAATAGACCGAAACCACCTGCCAGACCCAACTGAACCACCTGCCGAGCACGCAGGAACAACCTGCTCGACTCGCCGGAACCACCTGCCGGGCGCAGCGGAAGCACCTGCCGAGCGCGCCGGAGCCACCTGCTCGCCTCGCCGGAACCACCTGCCGGGCGCAGCGGAAGCACCTGCCGGGCGCGCCGGAGCCACCTGCTCGGCTCGCCGGAACCACCTGCCGGGCCCTAACCCTAACCCTAACCCTAACCCTATCCCCAAACCCTAACCCTAACCCTAACCCCTAACCCTAAGCCTAACCCTAAACCCTAACCCAACCGTAACCCTAACCCTAACCCTACCCCTAACCCTAACCCCTAACCCCAAACCCTAAACCCTAACCCTAACCGTAACCCTAACCCTATCCCTAACCCTAACCTGACGGACAGGCTGGAACCAGCTGCTCAACTCGCCGGAACCACCTGCCAGACATGCCAGAACCACCTGCCGAGCACGCCGGAGCCACCTGCTGGACTCACCAGAACCACCTGCCTGACAGGCCAAAATCAACAGCTGGCTAGGAGAGAACCACCTGGCAGACAATCCGCAATAACCTGCCAGGCATGCAGGAACCACCTCTCAGACGTAAGAGAACCACGTGCCGGACACGCTGGAACCACGTCCTGGACAGACTGGAACCACCTGCCGGACATGCCTGGACCACCTGCCGAGCACGCCGGAACCACCTGCTCGACTCGCAGGACCCATGTGCCAGACACGCCAAAACGAACTGCCGGCTACACCAGAACCACTTACCGGACACTCCGGAATAACCTGCCCGGCATGCCAGAACCACCTCTCAGAAGTGCCAGAAGCACGTGCTGGACATGCCGGAACAACCTATCGGACAGAACGGAACAACCTGCCGGACACACCAAAATCACCTGCGGGCTACGCCAGAACCACTTGGAGGACTCTCCGGGAAAACCTGCCGGGCATGCTGGAACCACCTCTCAGACGTGCCTGAACCACGTGGCGGACACTCCGGAAACGCATGTCGGGCCGGCCGGAACCACCTCTCAGACGTGCCAGAACCTCATGCCGGACACCCCAGAACCACCTGCTGGACAGACCGGAAACACCTGCCGGACACGCCGGAACCACATGTTCGACTCGCTGGAACCACATTCTGGACATGGCAAAATCACCTGCCGCCTATGCCAGAACCGCTTGGCGAACACTCCGGAATCACCTGTCAGGCATGCCGGAACCACCTCTCAGACATGCCAGAACCACATGCCAATGACACCGGAAGCACCTGCCGAGCATGAGGGAAGCACCTGCTCGACTCGCCAGAACCACCTGTCGGACACGCCAAAATCACCTGCCGGCTACGCCACAGCCAGTTGGTGAACACTCCGGAAACACCTGCCGGGCTGGCTGGAGCCACCTGCCAGTCACGCCAACATCACCTGCCAGCTACGCCAGAACCACTTGGCGGAGACTCCAGAAACACCTGTTGGGCCAGCCGGAACCACCTCTCAGACGTGCCAAAACCATGTGCCTGAGATGCTGGAACCACACCCCGAACAGACCGAAACCACCTGCCAGACCCAACTGAACCACCTGCCGAGCACGCAGGAACAACCTGCTCGACTCGCCGGAACCACCTGCCGGGCGCAGCGGAAGCACCTGCCGAGCGCGCCGGAGCCACCTGCTCGCCTCGCCGGAACCACCTGCCGGGCGCAGCGGAAGCACCTGCCGGGCGCGCCGGAGCCACCTGCTCGGCTCGCCGGAACCACCTGCCGGGCCCTAACCCTAACCCTAACCCTAACCCTATCCCCAAACCCTAACCCTAACCCTAACCCCTAACCCTAAGCCTAACCCTAAACCCTAACCCAACCGTAACCCTAACCCTAACCCTACCCCTAACCCTAACCCCTAACCCCAAACCCTAAACCCTAACCCTAACCGTAACCCTAACCCTATCCCTAACCCTAACCTGACGGACAGGCTGGAACCAGCTGCTCAACTCGCCGGAACCACCTGCCAGACATGCCAGAACCACCTGCCGAGCACGCCGGAGCCACCTGCTGGACTCACCAGAACCACCTGCCTGACAGGCCAAAATCAACAGCTGGCTAGGAGAGAACCACCTGGCAGACAATCCGCAATAACCTGCCAGGCATGCAGGAACCACCTCTCAGATGTAAGAGAACCACGTGCCGGACACGCTGGAACCACGTCCTGGACAGACTGGAACCACCTGCCGGACATGCCTGGACCACCTGCCGAGCACGCCGGAACCACCTGCTCGACTCGCAGGACCCATGTGCCAGACACGCCAAAACGAACTGCCGGCTACACCAGAACCACTTACCGGACACTCCGGAATAACCTGCCCGGCATGCCAGAACCACCTCTCAGAAGTGCCAGAAGCACGTGCTGGACATGCCGGAACAACCTATCGGACAGAACGGAACAACCTGCCGGACACACCAAAATCACCTGCGGGCTACGCCAGAACCACTTGGAGGACTCTCCGGGAAAACCTGCCGGGCATGCTGGAACCACCTCTCAGACGTGCCTGAACCACGTGGCGGACACTCCGGAAACGCATGTCGGGCCGGCCGGAACCACCTCTCAGACGTGCCAGAACCTCATGCCGGACACCCCAGAACCACCTGCTGGACAGACCGGAAACACCTGCCGGACACGCCGGAACCACATGTTCGACTCGCTGGAACCACATTCTGGACATGGCAAAATCACCTGCCGCCTATGCCAGAACCGCTTGGCGAACACTCCGGAATCACCTGTCAGGCATGCCGGAACCACCTCTCAGACATGCCAGAACCACATGCCAATGACACCGGAAGCACCTGCCGAGCATGAGGGAAGCACCTGCTCGACTCGCCAGAACCACCTGTCGGACACGCCAAAATCACCTGCCGGCTACGCCACAGCCAGTTGGTGAACACTCCGGAAACACCTGCCGGGCTGGCTGGAGCCACCTGCCAGTCACGCCAACATCACCTGCCAGCTACGCCAGAACCACTTGGCGGAGACTCCAGAAACACCTGTTGGGCCAGCCGGAACCACCTCTCAGACGTGCCAAAACCATGTGCCTGAGATGCTGGAACCACACCCCGAACAGACCGAAACCACCTGCCAGACCCAACTGAACCACCTGCCGAGCACGCAGGAACAACCTGCTCGCCTCGCCGGAACCAGCTGCCGGGCGCAGCGGAAGCACCTGCCGAGCGCGCCGGAGCCACCTGCTCGCCTCGCCGGAACCACCTGCCGGGCGCAGCGGAAGCACCTGCCGGGCGCGCCGGAGCCACCTGCTCGGCTCGCCGGAACCACCTGCCGGGCCCTAACCCTAACCCTAACCCTAACCCTATCCCCAAACCCTAACCCTAACCCTAACCCCTAACCCTAAGCCTAACCCTAAACCCTAACCCAACCGTAACCCTAACCCTAACCCTACCCCTAACCCTAACCCCTAACCCCAAACCCTAAACCCTAACCCTAACCGTAACCCTAACCCTATCCCTAACCCTAACCTGACGGACAGGCTGGAACCAGCTGCTCAACTCGCCGGAACCACCTGCCAGACATGCCAGAACCACCTGCCGAGCACGCCGGAGCCACCTGCTGGACTCACCAGAACCACCTGCCTGACAGGCCAAAATCAACAGCTGGCTAGGAGAGAACCACCTGGCAGACAATCCGCAATAACCTGCCAGGCATGCAGGAACCACCTCTCAGACGTAAGAGAACCACGTGCCGGACACGCTGGAACCACGTCCTGGACAGACTGGAACCACCTGCCGGACATGCCTGGACCACCTGCCGAGCACGCCGGAACCACCTGCTCGACTCGCAGGACCCATGTGCCAGACACGCCAAAACGAACTGCCGGCTACACCAGAACCACTTACCGGACACTCCGGAATAACCTGCCCGGCATGCCAGAACCACCTCTCAGAAGTGCCAGAAGCACGTGCTGGACATGCCGGAACAACCTATCGGACAGAACGGAACAACCTGCCGGACACACCAAAATCACCTGCGGGCTACGCCAGAACCACTTGGAGGACTCTCCGGGAAAACCTGCCGGGCATGCTGGAACCACCTCTCAGACGTGCCTGAACCACGTGGCGGACACTCCGGAAACGCATGTCGGGCCGGCCGGAACCACCTCTCAGACGTGCCAGAACCTCATGCCAATGACACCGGAAGCACCTGCCGAGCATGAGGGAAGCACCTGCTCGACTCGCCAGAACCACCTGTCGGACACGCCAAAATCACCTGCCGGCTACGCCACAGCCAGTTGGTGAACACTCCGGAAACACCTGCCAGGCTGGCTGGAGCCACCTGCCAGTCACGCCAACATCACCTGCCAGCTACGCCAGAACCACTTGGCGGAGACTCCAGAAACACCTGTTGGGCCAGCCGGAACCACCTCTCAGACGTGCCAAAACCATGTGCCTGAGATGCTGGAACCACACCCCGAACAGACCGAAACCACCTGCCAGACCCAACTGAACCACCTGCCGAGCACGCAGGAACAACCTGCTCGACTCGCCGGAACCACCTGCCGGGCGCAGCGGAAGCACCTGCCGAGCGCGCCGGAGCCACCTGCTCGCCTCGCCGGAACCACCTGCCGGGCGCAGCGGAAGCACCTGCCGGGCGCGCCGGAGCCACCTGCTCGGCTCGCCGGAACCACCTGCCGGGCCCTAACCCTAACCCTAACCCTAACCCTATCCCCAAACCCTAACCCTAACCCTAACCCCTAACCCTAAGCCTAACCCTAAACCCTAACCCAACCGTAACCCTAACCCTAACCCTACCCCTAACCCTAACCCCTAACCCCAAACCCTAAACCCTAACCCTAACCGTAACCCTAACCCTATCCCTAACCCTAACCTGACGGACAGGCTGGAACCAGCTGCTCAACTCGCCGGAACCACCTGCCAGACATGCCAGAACCACCTGCCGAGCACGCCGGAGCCACCTGCTGGACTCACCAGAACCACCTGCCTGACAGGCCAAAATCAACAGCTGGCTAGGAGAGAACCACCTGGCAGACAATCCGCAATAACCTGCCAGGCATGCAGGAACCACCTCTCAGACGTAAGAGAACCACGTGCCGGACACGCTGGAACCACGTCCTGGACAGACTGGAACCACCTGCCGGACATGCCTGGACCACCTGCCGAGCACGCCGGAACCACCTGCTCGACTCGCAGGACCCATGTGCCAGACACGCCAAAACGAACTGCCGGCTACACCAGAACCACTTACCGGACACTCCGGAATAACCTGCCCGGCATGCCAGAACCACCTCTCAGAAGTGCCAGAAGCACGTGCTGGACATGCCGGAACAACCTATCGGACAGAACGGAACAACCTGCCGGACACACCAAAATCACCTGCGGGCTACGCCAGAACCACTTGGAGGACTCTCCGGGAAAACCTGCCGGGCATGCTGGAACCACCTCTCAGACGTGCCTGAACCACGTGGCGGACACTCCGGAAACGCATGTCGGGCCGGCCGGAACCACCTCTCAGACCTGCCAGAACCTCATGCCGGACACCCCAGAACCACCTGCTGGACAGACCGGAAACACCTGCCGGACACGCCGGAACCACATGTTCGACTCGCTGGAACCACATTCTGGACATGGCAAAATCACCTGCCGCCTATGCCAGAACCGCTTGGCGAACACTCCAGAATCACCTGTCAGGCATGCCGGAACCACCTCTCAGACATGCCAGAACCACATGCCAATGACACCGGAAGCACCTGCCGAGCATGAGGGAAGCACCTGCTCGACTCGCCAGAACCACCTGTCGGACACGCCAAAATCACCTGCCGGCTACGCCACAGCCAGTTGGTGAACACTCCGGAAACACCTGCCGGGCTGGCTGGAGCCACCTGCCAGTCACGCCAACATCACCTGCCAGCTACGCCAGAACCACTTGGCGGAGACTCCAGAAACACCTGTTGGGCCAGCCGGAACCACCTCTCAGACGTGCCAAAACCATGTGCCTGAGATGCTGGAACCACACCCCGAACAGACCGAAACCACCTGCCAGACCCAACTGAACCACCTGCCGAGCACGCAGGAACAACCTGCTCGCCTCGCCGGAACCAGCTGCCGGGCGCAGCGGAAGCACCTGCCGAGCGCGCCGGAGCCACCTGCTCGCCTCGCCGGAACCACCTGCCGGGCGCAGCGGAAGCACCTGCCGGGCGCGCCGGAGCCACCTGCTCGGCTCGCCGGAACCACCTGCCGGGCCCTAACCCTAACCCTAACCCTAACCCTATCCCCAAACCCTAACCCTAACCCTAACCCCTAACCCTAAGCCTAACCCTAAACCCTAACCCAACCGTAACCCTAACCCTAACCCTACCCCTAACCCTAACCCCTAACCCCAAACCCTAAACCCTAACCCTAACCGTAACCCTAACCCTCTCCCTAACCCTAACCTGACGGACAGGCTGGAACCAGCTGCTCAACTCGCCGGAACCACCTGCCAGACATGCCAGAACCACCTGCCGAGCACGCCGGAGCCACCTGCTGGACTCACCAGAACCACCTGCCTGACAGGCCAAAATCAACAGCTGGCTAGGAGAGAACCACCTGGCAGACAATCCGCAATAACCTGCCAGGCATGCAGGAACCACCTCTCAGACGTAAGAGAACCACGTGCCGGACACGCTGGAACCACGTCCTGGACAGACTGGAACCACCTGCCGGACATGCCTGGACCACCTGCCGAGCACGCCGGAACCACCTGCTCGACTCGCAGGACCCATGTGCCAGACACGCCAAAACGAACTGCCGGCTACACCAGAACCACTTACCGGACACTCCGGAATAACCTGCCCGGCATGCCAGAACCACCTCTCAGAAGTGCCAGAAGCACGTGCTGGACATGCCGGAACAACCTATCGGACAGAACGGAACAACCTGCCGGACACACCAAAATCACCTGCGGGCTACGCCAGAACCACTTGGAGGACTCTCCGGGAAAACCTGCCGGGCATGCTGGAACCACCTCTCAGACGTGCCTGAACCACGTGGCGGACACTCCGGAAACGCATGTCGGGCCGGCCGGAACCACCTCTCAGACGTGCCAGAACCTCATGCCGGACACCCCAGAACCACCTGCTGGACAGACCGGAAACACCTGCCGGACACACCGGAACCACATGTTCGACTCGCTGGAACCACATTCTGGACATGGCAAAATCACCTGCCGCCTATGCCAGAACCGCTTGGCGAACACTCCGGAATCACCTGTCAGGCATGCCGGAACCACCTCTCAGACATGCCAGAACCACATGCCAATGACACCGGAAGCACCTGCCGAGCATGAGGGAAGCACCTGCTCGACTCGCCAGAACCACCTGTCGGACACGCCAAAATCACCTGCCGGCTACGCCACAGCCAGTTGGTGAACACTCCGGAAACACCTGCCGGGCTGGCTGGAGCCACCTGCCAGTCACGCCAACATCACCTGCCAGCTACGCCAGAACCACTTGGCGGAGACTCCAGAAACACCTGTTGGGCCAGCCGGAACCACCTCTCAGACGTGCCAAAACCATGTGCCTGAGATGCTGGAACCACACCCCGAACAGACCGAAACCACCTGCCAGACCCAACTGAACCACCTGCCGAGCACGCAGGAACAACCTGCTCGCCTCGCCGGAACCAGCTGCCGGGCGCAGCGGAAGCACCTGCCGAGCGCGCCGGAGCCACCTGCTCGCCTCGCCGGAACCACCTGCCGGGCGCAGCGGAAGCACCTGCCGGGCGCGCCGGAGCCACCTGCTCGGCTCGCCGGAACCACCTGCCGGGCCCTAACCCTAACCCTAACCCTAACCCTATCCCCAAACCCTAACCCTAACCCTAACCCCTAACCCTAAGCCTAACCCTAAACCCTAACCCAACCGTAACCCTAACCCTAACCCTACCCCTAACCCTAACCCCTAACCCCAAACCCTAAACCCTAACCCTAACCGTAACCCTAACCCTATCCCTAACCCTAACCTGACGGACAGGCTGGAACCAGCTGCTCAACTCGCCGGAACCACCTGCCAGACATGCCAGAACCACCTGCCGAGCACGCCGGAGCCACCTGCTGGACTCACCAGAACCACCTGCCTGACAGGCCAAAATCAACAGCTGGCTAGGAGAGAACCACCTGGCAGACAATCCGCAATAACCTGCCAGGCATGCAGGAACCACCTCTCAGACGTAAGAGAACCACGTGCCGGACACGCTGGAACCACGTCCTGGACAGACTGGAACCACCTGCCGGACATGCCTGGACCACCTGCCGAGCACGCCGGAACCACCTGCTCGACTCGCAGGACCCATGTGCCAGACACGCCAAAACGAACTGCCGGCTACACCAGAACCACTTACCGGACACTCCGGAATAACCTGCCCGGCATGCCAGAACCACCTCTCAGAAGTGCCAGAAGCACGTGCTGGACATGCCGGAACAACCTATCGGACAGAACGGAACAACCTGCCGGACACACCAAAATCACCTGCGGGCTACGCCAGAACCACTTGGAGGACTCTCCGGGAAAACCTGCCGGGCATGCTGGAACCACCTCTCAGACGTGCCTGAACCACGTGGCGGACACTCCGGAAACGCATGTCGGGCCGGCCGGAACCACCTCTCAGACGTGCCAGAACCTCATGCCGGACACCCCAGAACCACCTGCTGGACAGACCGGAAACACCTGCCGGACACGCCGGAACCACATGTTCGACTCGCTGGAACCACATTCTGGACATGGCAAAATCACCTGCCGCCTATGCCAGAACCGCTTGGCGAACACTCCGGAATCACCTGTCAGGCATGCCGGAACCACCTCTCAGACATGCCAGAACCACATGCCAATGACACCGGAAGCACCTGCCGAGCATGCGGGAAGCACCTGCTCGACTCGCCAGAACCACCTGTCGGACACGCCAAAATCACCTGCCGGCTACGCCACAGCCAGTTGGTGAACACTCCGGAAACACCTGCCGGGCTGGCTGGAGCCACCTGCCAGTCACGCCAACATCACCTGCCAGCTACGCCAGAACCACTTGGCGGAGACTCCAGAAACACCTGTTGGGCCAGCCGGAACCACCTCTCAGACGTGCCAAAACCATGTGCCTGAGATGCTGGAACCACACCCCGAACAGACCGAAACCACCTGCCAGACCCAACTGAACCACCTGCCGAGCACGCAGGAACAACCTGCTCGCCTCGCCGGAACCACCTGCCGGGCGCAGCGGAAGCACCTGCCGAGCGCGCCGGAGCCACCTGCTCGCCTCGCCGGAACCACCTGCCGGGCGCAGCGGAAGCACCTGCCGGGCACGCCGGAGCCACCTGCTCGGCTCGCCGGAACCACCTGCCGGGCCCTAACCCTAACCCTAACCCTAACCCTATCCCCAAACCCTAACCCTAACCCTAACCCCTAACCCTAAGCCTAACCCTAAACCCTAACCCAACCGTAACCCTAACCCTAACCCTACCCCTAACCCTAACCCCTAACCCCAAACCCTAAACCCTAACCCTAACCGTAACCCTAACCCTATCCCTAACCCTAACCTGACGGACAGGCTGGAACCAGCTGCTCAACTCGCCGGAACCACCTGCCAGACATGCCAGAACCACCTGCCGAGCACGCCGGAGCCACCTGCTGGACTCACCAGAACCACCTGCCTGACAGGCCAAAATCAACAGCTGGCTATGAGAGAACCACCTGGCAGACAATCCGCAATAACCTGCCAGGCATGCAGGAACCACCTCTCAGACGTAAGAGAACCACGTGCCGGACACGCTGGAACCACGTCCTGGACAGACTGGAACCACCTGCCGGACATGCCTGGACCACCTGCCGAGCACGCCGGAACCACCTGCTCGACTCGCAGGACCCATGTGCCAGACACGCCAAAACGAACTGCCGGCTACACCAGAACCACTTACCGGACACTCCGGAATAACCTGCCCGGCATGCCAGAACCACCTCTCAGAAGTGCCAGAAGCACGTGCTGGACATGCCGGAACAACCTATCGGACAGAACGGAACAACCTGCCGGACACACCAAAATCACCTGCGGGCTACGCCAGAACCACTTGGAGGACTCTCCGGGAAAACCTGCCGGGCATGCTGGAACCACCTCTCAGACGTGCCTGAACCACGTGGCGGACACTCCGGAAACGCATGTCGGGCCGGCCGGAACCACCTCTCAGACGTGCCAGAACCTCATGCCGGACACCCCAGAACCACCTGCTGGACAGACCGGAAACACCTGCCGGACACGCCGGAACCACATGTTCGACTCGCTGGAACCACATTCTGGACATGGCAAAATCACCTGCCGCCTATGCCAGAACCGCTTGGCGAACACTCCGGAATCACCTGTCAGGCATGCCGGAACCACCTCTCAGACATGCCAGAACCACATGCCAATGACACCGGAAGCACCTGCCGAGCATGCGGGAAGCACCTGCTCGACTCGCCAGAACCACCTGTCGGACACGCCAAAATCACCTGCCGGCTACGCCACAGCCAGTTGGTGAACACTCCGGAAACACCTGCCGGGCTGGCTGGAGCCACCTGCCAGTCACGCCAACATCACCTGCCAGCTACGCCAGAACCACTTGGCGGAGACTCCAGAAACACCTGTTGGGCCAGCCGGAACCACCTCTCAGACGTGCCAAAACCATGTGCCTGAGATGCTGGAACCACACCCCGAACAGACCGAAACCACCTGCCAGACCCAACTGAACCACCTGCCGAGCACGCAGGAACAACCTGCTCGACTCGCCGGAACCACCTGCCGGGCGCAGCGGAAGCACCTGCCGAGCGCGCCGGAGCCACCTGCTCGCCTCGCCGGAACCACCTGCCGGGCGCAGCGGAAGCACCTGCCGGGCACGCCGGAGCCACCTGCTCGGCTCGCCGGAACCACCTGCCGGGCCCTAACCCTAACCCTAACCCTAACCCTATCCCCAAACCCTAACCCTAACCCTAACCCCTAACCCTAAGCCTAACCCTAAACCCTAACCCAACCGTAACCCTAACCCTAACCCTACCCCTAACCCTAACCCCTAACCCCAAACCCTAAACCCTAACCCTAACCGTAACCCTAACCCTATCCCTAACCCTAACCTGACGGACAGGCTGGAACCAGCTGCTCAACTCGCCGGAACCACCTGCCAGACATGCCAGAACCACCTGCCGAGCACGCCGGAGCCACCTGCTGGACTCACCAGAACCACCTGCCTGACAGGCCAAAATCAACAGCTGGCTATGAGAGAACCACCTGGC
Organism: Equus asinus; assembly: GCF_041296235.1. NCBI lineage: Eukaryota > Metazoa > Chordata > Mammalia > Perissodactyla > Equidae > Equus > Equus asinus. Next base: position 37,732 of record NW_027224822.1, read on the forward strand.
AGACAATCCGCAATAACCTGCCAGGCATGCAGGAACCACCTCTCAGACGTAAGAGAACCACGTGCCGGACACGCTGGAACCACGTCCTGGACAGACTGGAACCACCTGCCGGACATGCCTGGACCACCTGCCGAGCACGCCGGAACCACCTGCTCGACTCGCAGGACCCATGTGCCAGACACGCCAAAACGAACTGCCGGCTACACCAGAACCACTTACCGGACACTCCGGAATAACCTGCCCGGCATGCCAGAACCACCTCTCAGAAGTGCCAGAAGCACGTGCTGGACATGCCGGAACAACCTATCGGACAGAACGGAACAACCTGCCGGACACACCAAAATCACCTGCGGGCTACGCCAGAACCACTTGGAGGACTCTCCGGGAAAACCTGCCGGGCATGCTGGAACCACCTCTCAGACGTGCCTGAACCACGTGGCGGACACTCCGGAAACGCATGTCGGGCCGGCCGGAACCACCTCTCAGACGTGCCAGAACCTCATGCCGGACACCCCAGAACCACCTGCTGGACAGACCGGAAACACCTGCCGGACACGCCGGAACCACATGTTCGACTCGCTGGAACCACATTCTGGACATGGCAAAATCACCTGCCGCCTATGCCAGAACCGCTTGGCGAACACTCCGGAATCACCTGTCAGGCATGCCGGAACCACCTCTCAGACATGCCAGAACCACATGCCAATGACACCGGAAGCACCTGCCGAGCATGAGGGAAGCACCTGCTCGACTCGCCAGAACCACCTCTCGGACACGCCAAAATCACCTGCCGGCTACGCCACAGCCAGTTGGTGAACACTCCGGAAACACCTGCCGGGCTGGCTGGAGCCACCTGCCAGTCACGCCAACATCACCTGCCAGCTACGCCAGAACCACTTGGCGGAGACTCCAGAAACACCTGTTGGGCCAGCCGGAACCACCTCTCAGACGTGCCAAAACCATGTGCCTGAGATGCTGGAACCACACCCCGAACAGACCGAAACCACCTGCCAGACCCAACTGAACCACCTGCCGAGCACGCAGGAACAACCTGCTCGACTCGCCGGAACCACCTGCCGGGCGCAGCGGAAGCACCTGCCGAGCGCGCCGGAGCCACCTGCTCGCCTCGCCGGAACCACCTGCCGGGCGCAGCGGAAGCACCTGCCGGGCGCGCCGGAGCCACCTGCTCGGCTCGCCGGAACCACCTGCCGGGCCCTAACCCTAACCCTAACCCTAACCCTATCCCCAAACCCTAACCCTAACCCTAACCCCTAACCCTAAGCCTAACCCTAAACCCTAACCCAACCGTAACCCTAACCCTAACCCTACCCCTAACCCTAACCCCTAACCCCAAACCCTAAACCCTAACCCTAACCGTAACCCTAACCCTATCCCTAACCCTAACCTGACGGACAGGCTGGAACCAGCTGCTCAACTCGCCGGAACCACCTGCCAGACATGCCAGAACCACCTGCCGAGCACGCCGGAGCCACCTGCTGGACTCACCAGAACCACCTGCCTGACAGGCCAAAATCAACAGCTGGCTATGAGAGAACCACCTGGCAGACAATCCGCAATAACCTGCCAGGCATGCAGGAACCACCTCTCAGACGTAAGAGAACCACGTGCCGGACACGCTGGAACCACGTCCTGGACAGACTGGAACCACCTGCCGGACATGCCTGGACCACCTGCCGAGCACGCCGGAACCACCTGCTCGACTCGCAGGACCCATGTGCCAGACACGCCAAAACGAACTGCCGGCTACACCAGAACCACTTACCGGACACTCCGGAATAACCTGCCCGGCATGCCAGAACCACCTCTCAGAAGTGCCAGAAGCACGTGCTGGACATGCCGGAACAACCTATCGGACAGAACGGAACAACCTGCCGGACACACCAAAATCACCTGCGGGCTACGCCAGAACCACTTGGAGGACTCTCCGGGAAAACCTGCCGGGCATGCTGGAACCACCTCTCAGACGTGCCTGAACCACGTGGCGGACACTCCGGAAACGCATGTCGGGCCGGCCGGAACCACCTCTCAGACGTGCCAGAACCTCATGCCGGACACCCCAGAACCACCTGCTGGACAGACCGGAAACACCTGCCGGACACGCCGGAACCACATGTTCGACTCGCTGGAACCACATTCTGGACATGGCAAAATCACCTGCCGCCTATGCCAGAACCGCTTGGCGAACACTCCGGAATCACCTGTCAGGCATGCCGGAACCACCTCTCAGACATGCCAGAACCACATGCCAATGACACCGGAAGCACCTGCCGAGCATGCGGGAAGCACCTGCTCGACTCGCCAGAACCACCTCTCGGACACGCCAAAATCACCTGCCGGCTACGCCACAGCCAGTTGGTGAACACTCCGGAAACACCTGCCGGGCTGGCTGGAGCCACCTGCCAGTCACGCCAACATCACCTGCCAGCTACGCCAGAACCACTTGGCGGAGACTCCAGAAACACCTGTTGGGCCAGCCGGAACCACCTCTCAGACGTGCCAAAACCATGTGCCTGAGATGCTGGAACCACACCCCGAACAGACCGAAACCACCTGCCAGACCCAACTGAACCACCTGCCGAGCACGCAGGAACAACCTGCTCGACTCGCCGGAACCACCTGCCGGGCGCAGCGGAAGCACCTGCCGAGCGCGCCGGAGCCACCTGCTCGCCTCGCCGGAACCACCTGCCGGGCGCAGCGGAAGCACCTGCCGGGCGCGCCGGAGCCACCTGCTCGGCTCGCCGGAACCACCTGCCGGGCCCTAACCCTAACCCTAACCCTAACCCTATCCCCAAACCCTAACCCTAACCCTAACCCCTAACCCTAAGCCTAACCCTAAACCCTAACCCAACCGTAACCCTAACCCTAACCCTACCCCTAACCCTAACCCCTAACCCCAAACCCTAAACCCTAACCCTAACCGTAACCCTAACCCTATCCCTAACCCTAACCTGACGGACAGGCTGGAACCAGCTGCTCAACTCGCCGGAACCACCTGCCAGACATGCCAGAACCACCTGCCGAGCACGCCGGAGCCACCTGCTGGACTCACCAGAACCACCTGCCTGACAGGCCAAAATCAACAGCTGGCTAGGAGAGAACCACCTGGCAGACAATCCGCAATAACCTGCCAGGCATGCAGGAACCACCTCTCAGACGTAAGAGAACCACGTGCCGGACACGCTGGAACCACGTCCTGGACAGACTGGAACCACCTGCCGGACATGCCTGGACCACCTGCCGAGCACGCCGGAACCACCTGCTCGACTCGCAGGACCCATGTGCCAGACACGCCAAAACGAACTGCCGGCTACACCAGAACCACTTACCGGACACTCCGGAATAACCTGCCCGGCATGCCAGAACCACCTCTCAGAAGTGCCAGAAGCACGTGCTGGACATGCCGGAACAACCTATCGGACAGAACGGAACAACCTGCCGGACACACCAAAATCACCTGCGGGCTACGCCAGAACCACTTGGAGGACTCTCCGGGAAAACCTGCCGGGCATGCTGGAACCACCTCTCAGACGTGCCTGAACCACGTGGCGGACACTCCGGAAACGCATGTCGGGCCGGCCGGAACCACCTCTCAGACGTGCCAGAACCTCATGCCGGACACCCCAGAACCACCTGCTGGACAGACCGGAAACACCTGCCGGACACGCCGGAACCACATGTTCGACTCGCTGGAACCACATTCTGGACATGGCAAAATCACCTGCCGCCTATGCCAGAACCGCTTGGCGAACACTCCGGAATCACCTGTCAGGCATGCCGGAACCACCTCTCAGAGATGCCAGAACCACATGCCAATGACACCGGAAGCACCTGCCGAGCATGAGGGAAGCACCTGCTCGACTCGCCAGAACCACCTCTCGGACACGCCAAAATCACCTGCCGGCTACGCCACAGCCAGTTGGTGAACACTCCGGAAACACCTGCCGGGCTGGCTGGAGCCACCTGCCAGTCACGCCAACATCACCTGCCAGCTACGCCAGAACCACTTGGCGGAGACTCCAGAAACACCTGTTGGGCCAGCCGGAACCACCTCTCAGACGTGCCAAAACCATGTGCCTGAGATGCTGGAACCACACCCCGAACAGACCGAAACCACCTGCCAGACCCAACTGAACCACCTGCCGAGCACGCAGGAACAACCTGCTCGACTCGCCGGAACCACCTGCCGGGCGCAGCGGAAGCACCTGCCGAGCGCGCCGGAGCCACCTGCTCGCCTCGCCGGAACCACCTGCCGGGCGCAGCGGAAGCACCTGCCGGGCGCGCCGGAGCCACCTGCTCGGCTCGCCGGAACCACCTGCCGGGCCCTAACCCTAACCCTAACCCTAACCCTATCCCCAAACCCTAACCCTAACCCTAACCCCTAACCCTAAGCCTAACCCTAAACCCTAACCCAACCGTAACCCTAACCCTAACCCTACCCCTAACCCTAACCCCTAACCCCAAACCCTAAACCCTAACCCTAACCGTAACCCTAACCCTATCCCTAACCCTAACCTGACGGACAGGCTGGAACCAGCTGCTCAACTCGCCGGAACCACCTGCCAGACATGCCAGAACCACCTGCCGAGCACGCCGGAGCCACCTGCTGGACTCACCAGAACCACCTGCCTGACAGGCCAAAATCAACAGCTGGCTATGAGAGAACCACCTGGCAGACAATCCGCAATAACCTGCCAGGCATGCAGGAACCACCTCTCAGACGTAAGAGAACCACGTGCCGGACACGCTGGAACCACGTCCTGGACAGACTGGAACCACCTGCCGGACATGCCTGGACCACCTGCCGAGCACGCCGGAACCACCTGCTCGACTCGCAGGACCCATGTGCCAGACACGCCAAAACGAACTGCCGGCTACACCAGAACCACTTACCGGACACTCCGGAATAACCTGCCCGGCATGCCAGAACCACCTCTCAGAAGTGCCAGAAGCACGTGCTGGACATGCCGGAACAACCTATCGGACAGAACGGAACAACCTGCCGGACACACCAAAATCACCTGCGGGCTACGCCAGAACCACTTGGAGGACTCTCCGGGAAAACCTGCCGGGCATGCTGGAACCACCTCTCAGACGTGCCTGAACCACGTGGCGGACACTCCGGAAACGCATGTCGGGCCGGCCGGAACCACCTCTCAGACGTGCCAGAACCTCATGCCGGACACCCCAGAACCACCTGCTGGACAGACCGGAAACACCTGCCGGACACGCCGGAACCACATGTTCGACTCGCTGGAACCACATTCTGGACATGGCAAAATCACCTGCCGCCTATGCCAGAACCGCTTGGCGAACACTCCGGAATCACCTGTCAGGCATGCCGGAACCACCTCTCAGACATGCCAGAACCACATGCCAATGACACCGGAAGCACCTGCCGAGCATGAGGGAAGCACCTGCTCGACTCGCCAGAACCACCTGTCGGACACGCCAAAATCACCTGCCGGCTACGCCACAGCCAGTTGGTGAACACTCCGGAAACACCTGCCGGGCTGGCTGGAGCCACCTGCCAGTCACGCCAACATCACCTGCCAGCTACGCCAGAACCACTTGGCGGAGACTCCAGAAACACCTGTTGGGCCAGCCGGAACCACCTCTCAGACGTGCCAAAACCATGTGCCTGAGATGCTGGAACCACACCCCGAACAGACCGAAACCACCGGCCAGACCCAACTGAACCACCTGCCGAGCACGCAGGAACAACCTGCTCGACTCGCCGGAACCACCTGCCGGGCGCAGCGGAAGCACCTGCCGAGCGCGCCGGAGCCACCTGCTCGCCTCGCCGGAACCACCTGCCGGGCGCAGCGGAAGCACCTGCCGGGCGCGCCGGAGCCACCTGCTCGGCTCGCCGGAACCACCTGCCGGGCCCTAACCCTAACCCTAACCCTAACCCTATCCCCAAACCCTAACCCTAACCCTAACCCCTAACCCTAAGCCTAACCCTAAACCCTAACCCAACCGTAACCCTAACCCTAACCCTACCCCTAACCCTAACCCCTAACCCCAAACCCTAAACCCTAACCCTAACCGTAACCCTAACCCTATCCCTAACCCTAACCTGACGGACAGGCTGGAACCAGCTGCTCAACTCGCCGGAACCACCTGCCAGACATGCCAGAACCACCTGCCGAGCACGCCGGAGCCACCTGCTGGACTCACCAGAACCACCTGCCTGACAGGCCAAAATCAACAGCTGGCTATGAGAGAACCACCTGGCAGACAATCCGCAATAACCTGCCAGGCATGCAGGAACCACCTCTCAGACGTAAGAGAACCACGTGCCGGACACGCTGGAACCACGTCCTGGACAGACTGGAACCACCTGCCGGACATGCCTGGACCACCTGCCGAGCACGCCGGAACCACCTGCTCGACTCGCAGGACCCATGTGCCAGACACGCCAAAACGAACTGCCGGCTACACCAGAACCACTTACCGGACACTCCGGAATAACCTGCCCGGCATGCCAGAACCACCTCTCAGAAGTGCCAGAAGCACGTGCTGGACATGCCGGAACAACCTATCGGACAGAACGGAACAACCTGCCGGACACACCAAAATCACCTGCGGGCTACGCCAGAACCACTTGGAGGACTCTCCGGGAAAACCTGCCGGGCATGCTGGAACCACCTCTCAGACGTGCCTGAACCACGTGGCGGACACTCCGGAAACGCATGTCGGGCCGGCCGGAACCACCTCTCAGACGTGCCAGAACCTCATGCCGGACACCCCAGAACCACCTGCTGGACAGACCGGAAACACCTGCCGGACATGCCGGAACCACATGTTCGACTCGCTGGAACCACATTCTGGACATGGCAAAATCACCTGCCGCCTATGCCAGAACCGCTTGGCGAACACTCCGGAATCACCTGTCAGGCATGCCGGAACCACCTCTCAGACATGCCAGAACCACATGCCAATGACACCGGAAGCACCTGCCGAGCATGAGGGAAGCACCTGCTCGACTCGCCAGAACCACCTGTCGGACACGCCAAAATCACCTGCCGGCTACGCCACAGCCAGTTGGTGAACACTCCGGAAACACCTGCCGGGCTGGCTGGAGCCACCTGCCAGTCACGCCAACATCACCTGCCAGCTACGCCAGAACCACTTGGCGGAGACTCCAGAAACACCTGTTGGGCCAGCCGGAACCACCTCTCAGACGTGCCAAAACCATGTGCCTGAGATGCTGGAACCACACCCCGAACAGACCGAAACCACCTGCCAGACCCAACTGAACCACCTGCCGAGCACGCAGGAACAACCTGCTCGACTCGCCGGAACCACCTGCCGGGCGCAGCGGAAGCACCTGCCGAGCGCGCCGGAGCCACCTGCTCGCCTCGCCGGAACCACCTGCCGGGCGCAGCGGAAGCACCTGCCGGGCGCGCCGGAGCCACCTGCTCGGCTCGCCGGAACCACCTGCCGGGCCCTAACCCTAACCCTAACCCTAACCCTATCCCCAAACCCTAACCCTAACCCTAACCCCTAACCCTAAGCCTAACCCTAAACCCTAACCCAACCGTAACCCTAACCCTAACCCTACCCCTAACCCTAACCCCTAACCCCAAACCCTAAACCCTAACCCTAACCGTAACCCTAACCCTATCCCTAACCCTAACCTGACGGACAGGCTGGAACCAGCTGCTCAACTCGCCGGAACCACCTGCCAGACATGCCAGAACCACCTGCCGAGCACGCCGGAGCCACCTGCTGGACTCACCAGAACCACCTGCCTGACAGGCCAAAATCAACAGCTGGCTAGGAGAGAACCACCTGGCAGACAATCCGCAATAACCTGCCAGGCATGCAGGAACCACCTCTCAGACGTAAGAGAACCACGTGCCGGACACGCTGGAACCACGTCCTGGACAGACTGGAACCACCTGCCGGACATGCCTGGACCACCTGCCGAGCACGCCGGAACCACCTGCTCGACTCGCAGGACCCATGTGCCAGACACGCCAAAACGAACTGCCGGCTACACCAGAACCACTTACCGGACACTCCGGAATAACCTGCCCGGCATGCCAGAACCACCTCTCAGAAGTGCCAGAAGCACGTGCTGGACATGCCGGAACAACCTATCGGACAGAACGGAACAACCTGCCGGACACACCAAAATCACCTGCGGGCTACGCCAGAACCACTTGGAGGACTCTCCGGGAAAACCTGCCGGGCATGCTGGAACCACCTCTCAGACGTGCCTGAACCACGTGGCGGACACTCCGGAAACGCATGTCGGGCCGGCCGGAACCACCTCTCAGACGTGCCAGAACCTCATGCCGGACACCCCAGAACCACCTGCTGGACAGACCGGAAACACCTGCCGGACACGCCGGAACCACATGTTCGACTCGCTGGAACCACATTCTGGACATGGCAAAATCACCTGCCGCCTATGCCAGAACCGCTTGGCGAACACTCCGGAATCACCTGTCAGGCATGCCGGAACCACCTCTCAGACATGCCAGAACCACATGCCAATGACACCGGAAGCACCTGCCGAGCATGAGGGAAGCACCTGCTCGACTCGCCAGAACCACCTGTCGGACACGCCAAAATCACCTGCCGGCTACGCCACAGCCAGTTGGTGAACACTCCGGAAACACCTGCCGGGCTGGCTGGAGCCACCTGCCAGTCACGCCAACATCACCTGCCAGCTACGCCAGAACCACTTGGCGGAGACTCCAGAAACACCTGTTGGGCCAGCCGGAACCACCTCTCAGACGTGCCAAAACCATGTGCCTGAGATGCTGGAACCACACCCCGAACAGACCGAAACCACCGGCCAGACCCAACTGAACCACCTGCCGAGCACGCAGGAACAACCTGCTCGACTCGCCGGAACCACCTGCCGGGCGCAGCGGAAGCACCTGCCGAGCGCGCCGGAGCCACCTGCTCGCCTCGCCGGAACCACCTGCCGGGCGCAGCGGAAGCACCTGCCGGGCGCGCCGGAGCCACCTGCTCGGCTCGCCGGAACCACCTGCCGGGCCCTAACCCTAACCCTAACCCTAACCCTATCCCCAAACCCTAACCCTAACCCTAACCCCTAACCCTAAGCCTAACCCTAAACCCTAACCCAACCGTAACCCTAACCCTAACCCTACCCCTAACCCTAACCCCTAACCCCAAACCCTAAACCCTAACCCTAACCGTAACCCTAACCCTATCCCTAACCCTAACCTGACGGACAGGCTGGAACCAGCTGCTCAACTCGCCGGAACCACCTGCCAGACATGCCAGAACCACCTGCCGAGCACGCCGGAGCCACCTGCTGGACTCACCAGAACCACCTGCCTGACAGGCCAAAATCAACAGCTGGCTATGAGAGAACCACCTGGCAGACAATCCGCAATAACCTGCCAGGCATGCAGGAACCACCTCTCAGACGTAAGAGAACCACGTGCCGGACACGCTGGAACCACGTCCTGGACAGACTGGAACCACCTGCCGGACATGCCTGGACCACCTGCCGAGCACGCCGGAACCACCTGCTCGACTCGCAGGACCCATGTGCCAGACACGCCAAAACGAACTGCCGGCTACACCAGAACCACTTACCGGACACTCCGGAATAACCTGCCCGGCATGCCAGAACCACCTCTCAGAAGTGCCAGAAGCACGTGCTGGACATGCCGGAACAACCTATCGGACAGAACGGAACAACCTGCCGGACACACCAAAATCACCTGCGGGCTACGCCAGAACCACTTGGAGGACTCTCCGGGAAAACCTGCCGGGCATGCTGGAACCACCTCTCAGACGTGCCTGAACCACGTGGCGGACACTCCGGAAACGCATGTCGGGCCGGCCGGAACCACCTCTCAGACGTGCCAGAACCTCATGCCGGACACCCCAGAACCACCTGCTGGACAGACCGGAAACACCTGCCGGACACGCCGGAACCACATGTTCGACTCGCTGGAACCACATTCTGGACATGGCAAAATCACCTGCCGCCTATGCCAGAACCGCTTGGCGAACACTCCGGAATCACCTGTCAGGCATGCCGGAACCACCTCTCAGACATGCCAGAACCACATGCCAATGACACCGGAAGCACCTGCCGAGCATGAGGGAAGCACCTGCTCGACTCGCCAGAACCACCTGTCGGACACGCCAAAATCACCTGCCGGCTACGCCACAGCCAGTTGGTGAACACTCCGGAAACACCTGCCGGGCTGGCTGGAGCCACCTGCCAGTCACGCCAACATCACCTGCCAGCTACGCCAGAACCACTTGGCGGAGACTCCAGAAACACCTGTTGGGCCAGCCGGAACCACCTCTCAGACGTGCCAAAACCATGTGCCTGAGATGCTGGAACCACACCCCGAACAGACCGAAACCACCTGCCAGACCCAACTGAACCACCTGCCGAGCACGCAGGAACAACCTGCTCGACTCGCCGGAACCACCTGCCGGGCGCAGCGGAAGCACCTGCCGAGCGCGCCGGAGCCACCTGCTCGCCTCGCCGGAACCACCTGCCGGGCGCAGCGGAAGCACCTGCCGGGCGCGCCGGAGCCACCTGCTCGGCTCGCCGGAACCACCTGCCGGGCCCTAACCCTAACCCTAACCCTAACCCTATCCCCAAACCCTAACCCTAACCCTAACCCCTAACCCTAAGCCTAACCCTAAACCCTAACCCAACCGTAACCCTAACCCTAACCCTACCCCTAACCCTAACCCCTAACCCCAAACCCTAAACCCTAACCCTAACCGTAACCCTAACCCTATCCCTAACCCTAACCTGACGGACAGGCTGGAACCAGCTGCTCAACTCGCCGGAACCACCTGCCAGACATGCCAGAACCACCTGCCGAGCACGCCGGAGCCACCTGCTGGACTCACCAGAACCACCTGCCTGACAGGCCAAAATCAACAGCTGGCTAGGAGAGAACCACCTGGCAGACAATCCGCAATAACCTGCCAGGCATGCAGGAACCACCTCTCAGACGTAAGAGAACCACGTGCCGGACACGCTGGAACCACGTCCTGGACAGACTGGAACCACCTGCCGGACATGCCTGGACCACCTGCCGAGCACGCCGGAACCACCTGCTCGACTCGCAGGACCCATGTGCCAGACACGCCAAAACGAACTGCCGGCTACACCAGAACCACTTACCGGACACTCCGGAATAACCTGCCCGGCATGCCAGAACCACCTCTCAGAAGTGCCAGAAGCACGTGCTGGACATGCCGGAACAACCTATCGGACAGAACGGAACAACCTGCCGGACACACCAAAATCACCTGCGGGCTACGCCAGAACCACTTGGAGGACTCTCCGGGAAAACCTGCCGGGCATGCTGGAACCACCTCTCAGACGTGCCTGAACCACGTGGCGGACACTCCGGAAACGCATGTCGGGCCGGCCGGAACCACCTCTCAGACGTGCCAGAACCTCATGCCGGACACCCCAGAACCACCTGCTGGACAGACCGGAAACACCTGCCGGACACGCCGGAACCACATGTTCGACTCGCTGGAACCACATTCTGGACATGGCAAAATCACCTGCCGCCTATGCCAGAACCGCTTGGCGAACACTCCGGAATCACCTGTCAGGCATGCCGGAACCACCTCTCAGACATGCCAGAACCACATGCCAATGACACCGGAAGCACCTGCCGAGCATGAGGGAAGCACCTGCTCGACTCGCCAGAACCACCTGTCGGACACGCCAAAATCACCTGCCGGCTACGCCACAGCCAGTTGGTGAACACTCCGGAAACACCTGCCGGGCTGGCTGGAGCCACCTGCCAGTCACGCCAACATCACCTGCCAGCTACGCCAGAACCACTTGGCGGAGACTCCAGAAACACCTGTTGGGCCAGCCGGAACCACCTCTCAGACGTGCCAAAACCATGTGCCTGAGATGCTGGAACCACACCCCGAACAGACCGAAACCACCTGCCAGACCCAACTGAACCACCTGCCGAGCACGCAGGAACAACCTGCTCGACTCGCCGGAACCACCTGCCGGGCGCAGCGGAAGCACCTGCCGAGCGCGCCGGAGCCACCTGCTCGCCTCGCCGGAACCACCTGCCGGGCGCAGCGGAAGCACCTGCCGGGCGCGCCGGAGCCACCTGCTCGGCTCGCCGGAACCACCTGCCGGGCCCTAACCCTAACCCTAACCCTAACCCTATCCCCAAACCCTAACCCTAACCCTAACCCCTAACCCTAAGCCTAACCCTAAACCCTAACCCAACCGTAACCCTAACCCTAACCCTACCCCTAACCCTAACCCCTAACCCCAAACCCTAAACCCTAACCCTAACCGTAACCCTAACCCTATCCCTAACCCTAACCTGACGGACAGGCTGGAACCAGCTGCTCAACTCGCCGGAACCACCTGCCAGACATGCCAGAACCACCTGCCGAGCACGCCGGAGCCACCTGCTGGACTCACCAGAACCACCTGCCTGACAGGCCAAAATCAACAGCTGGCTAGGAGAGAACCACCTGGCAGACAATCCGCAATAACCTGCCAGGCATGCAGGAACCACCTCTCAGACGTAAGAGAACCACGTGCCGGACACGCTGGAACCACGTCCTGGACAGACTGGAACCACCTGCCGGACATGCCTGGACCACCTGCCGAGCACGCCGGAACCACCTGCTCGACTCGCAGGACCCATGTGCCAGACACGCCAAAACGAACTGCCGGCTACACCAGAACCACTTACCGGACACTCCGGAATAACCTGCCCGGCATGCCAGAACCACCTCTCAGAAGTGCCAGAAGCACGTGCTGGACATGCCGGAACAACCTATCGGACAGAACGGAACAACCTGCCGGACACACCAAAATCACCTGCGGGCTACGCCAGAACCACTTGGAGGACTCTCCGGGAAAACCTGCCGGGCATGCTGGAACCACCTCTCAGACGTGCCTGAACCACGTGGCGGACACTCCGGAAACGCATGTCGGGCCGGCCGGAACCACCTCTCAGACGTGCCAGAACCTCAGGCCGGACACCCCAGAACCACCTGCTGGACAGACCGGAAACACCTGCCGGACACGCCGGAACCACATGTTCGACTCGCTGGAACCACATTCTGGACATGGCAAAATCACCTGCCGCCTATGCCAGAACCGCTTGGCGAACACTCCGGAATCACCTGTCAGGCATGCCGGAACCACCTCTCAGACATGCCAGAACCACATGCCAATGACACCGGAAGCACCTGCCGAGCATGAGGGAAGCACCTGCTCGACTCGCCAGAACCACCTGTCGGACACGCCAAAATCACCTGCCGGCTACGCCACAGCCAGTTGGTGAACACTCCGGAAACACCTGCCGGGCTGGCTGGAGCCACCTGCCAGTCACGCCAACATCACCTGCCAGCTACGCCAGAACCACTTGGCGGAGACTCCAGAAACACCTGTTGGGCCAGCCGGAACCACCTCTCAGACGTGCCAAAACCATGTGCCTGAGATGCTGGAACCACACCCCGAACAGACCGAAACCACCTGCCAGACCCAACTGAACCACCTGCCGAGCACGCAGGAACAACCTGCTCGACTCGCCGGAACCACCTGCCGGGCGCAGCGGAAGCACCTGCCGAGCGCGCCGGAGCCACCTGCTCGCCTCGCCGGAACCACCTGCCGGGCGCAGCGGAAGCACCTGCCGGGCGCGCCGGAGCCACCTGCTCGGCTCGCCGGAACCACCTGCCGGGCCCTAACCCTAACCCTAACCCTAACCCTATCCCCAAACCCTAACCCTAACCCTAACCCCTAACCCTAAGCCTAACCCTAAACCCTAACCCAACCGTAACCCTAACCCTAACCCTACCCCTAACCCTAACCCCTAACCCCAAACCCTAAACCCTAACCCTAACCGTAACCCTAACCCTATCCCTAACCCTAACCTGACGGACAGGCTGGAACCAGCTGCTCAACTCGCCGGAACCACCTGCCAGACATGCCAGAACCACCTGCCGAGCACGCCGGAGCCACCTGCTGGACTCACCAGAACCACCTGCCTGACAGGCCAAAATCAACAGCTGGCTATGAGAGAACCACCTGGCAGACAATCCGCAATAACCTGCCAGGCATGCAGGAACCACCTCTCAGACGTAAGAGAACCACGTGCCGGACACGCTGGAACCACGTCCTGGACAGACTGGAACCACCTGCCGGACATGCCTGGACCACCTGCCGAGCACGCCGGAACCACCTGCTCGACTCGCAGGACCCATGTGCCAGACACGCCAAAACGAACTGCCGGCTACACCAGAACCACTTACCGGACACTCCGGAATAACCTGCCCGGCATGCCAGAACCACCTCTCAGAAGTGCCAGAAGCACGTGCTGGACATGCCGGAACAACCTATCGGACAGAACGGAACAACCTGCCGGACACACCAAAATCACCTGCGGGCTACGCCAGAACCACTTGGAGGACTCTCCGGGAAAACCTGCCGGGCATGCTGGAACCACCTCTCAGACGTGCCTGAACCACGTGGCGGACACTCCGGAAACGCATGTCGGGCCGGCCGGAACCACCTCTCAGACGTGCCAGAACCTCAGGCCGGACACCCCAGAACCACCTGCTGGACAGACCGGAAACACCTGCCGGACACGCCGGAACCACATGTTCGACTCGCTGGAACCACATTCTGGACATGGCAAAATCACCTGCCGCCTATGCCAGAACCGCTTGGCGAACACTCCGGAATCACCTGTCAGGCATGCCGGAACCACCTCTCAGACATGCCAGAACCACATGCCAATGACACCGGAAGCACCTGCCGAGCATGAGGGAAGCACCTGCTCGACTCGCCAGAACCACCTCTCGGACACGCCAAAATCACCTGCCGGCTACGCCACAGCCAGTTGGTGAACACTCCGGAAACACCTGCCGGGCTGGCTGGAGCCACCTGCCAGTCACGCCAACATCACCTGCCAGCTACGCCAGAACCACTTGGCGGAGACTCCAGAAACACCTGTTGGGCCAGCCGGAACCACCTCTCAGACGTGCCAAAACCATGTGCCTGAGATGCTGGAACCACACCCCGAACAGACCGAAACCACCTGCCAGACCCAACTGAACCACCTGCCGAGCACGCAGGAACAACCTGCTCGACTCGCCGGAACCACCTGCCGGGCGCAGCGGAAGCACCTGCCGAGCGCGCCGGAGCCACCTGCTCGCCTCGCCGGAACCACCTGCCGGGCGCAGCGGAAGCACCTGCCGGGCGCGCCGGAGCCACCTGCTCGGCTCGCCGGAACCACCTGCCGGGCCCTAACCCTAACCCTAACCCTAACCCTATCCCCAAACCCTAACCCTAACCCTAACCCCTAACCCTAAGCCTAACCCTAAACCCTAACCCAACCGTAACCCTAACCCTAACCCTACCCCTAACCCTAACCCCTAACCCCAAACCCTAAACCCTAACCCTAACCGTAACCCTAACCCTATCCCTAACCCTAACCTGACGGACAGGCTGGAACCAGCTGCTCAACTCGCCGGAACCACCTGCCAGACATGCCAGAACCACCTGCCGAGCACGCCGGAGCCACCTGCTGGACTCACCAGAACCACCTGCCTGACAGGCCAAAATCAACAGCTGGCTATGAGAGAACCACCTGGCAGACAATCCGCAATAACCTGCCAGGCATGCAGGAACCACCTCTCAGACGTAAGAGAACCACGTGCCGGACACGCTGGAACCACGTCCTGGACAGACTGGAACCACCTGCCGGACATGCCTGGACCACCTGCCGAGCACGCCGGAACCACCTGCTCGACTCGCAGGACCCATGTGCCAGACACGCCAAAACGAACTGCCGGCTACACCAGAACCACTTACCGGACACTCCGGAATAACCTGCCCGGCATGCCAGAACCACCTCTCAGAAGTGCCAGAAGCACGTGCTGGACATGCCGGAACAACCTATCGGACAGAACGGAACAACCTGCCGGACACACCAAAATCACCTGCGGGCTACGCCAGAACCACTTGGAGGACTCTCCGGGAAAACCTGCCGGGCATGCTGGAACCACCTCTCAGACGTGCCTGAACCACGTGGCGGACACTCCGGAAACGCATGTCGGGCCGGCCGGAACCACCTCTCAGACGTGCCAGAACCTCATGCCGGACACCCCAGAACCACCTGCTGGACAGACCGGAAACACCTGCCGGACACGCCGGAACCACATGTTCGACTCGCTGGAACCACATTCTGGACATGGCAAAATCACCTGCCGCCTATGCCAGAACCGCTTGGCGAACACTCCGGAATCACCTGTCAGGCATGCCGGAACCACCTCTCAGACATGCCAGAACCACATGCCAATGACACCGGAAGCACCTGCCGAGCATGAGGGAAGCACCTGCTCGACTCGCCAGAACCACCTCTCGGACACGCCAAAATCACCTGCCGGCTACGCCACAGCCAGTTGGTGAACACTCCGGAAACACCTGCCGGGCTGGCTGGAGCCACCTGCCAGTCACGCCAACATCACCTGCCAGCTACGCCAGAACCACTTGGCGGAGACTCCAGAAACACCTGTTGGGCCAGCCGGAACCACCTCTCAGACGTGCCAAAACCATGTGCCTGAGATGCTGGAACCACACCCCGAACAGACCGAAACCACCTGCCAGACCCAACTGAACCACCTGCCGAGCACGCAGGAACAACCTGCTCGACTCGCCGGAACCACCTGCCGGGCGCAGCGGAAGCACCTGCCGAGCGCGCCGGAGCCACCTGCTCGCCTCGCCGGAACCACCTGCCGGGCGCAGCGGAAGCACCTGCCGGGCGCGCCGGAGCCACCTGCTCGGCTCGCCGGAACCACCTGCCGGGCCCTAACCCTAACCCTAACCCTAACCCTATCCCCAAACCCTAACCCTAACCCTAACCCCTAACCCTAAGCCTAACCCTAAACCCTAACCCAACCGTAACCCTAACCTTAACCCTACCCCTAACCCTAACCCCTAACCCCAAACCCTAAACCCTAACCCTAACCGTAACCCTAACCCTATCCCTAACCCTAACCTGACGGACAGGCTGGAACCAGCTGCTCAACTCGCCGGAACCACCTGCCAGACATGCCAGAACCACCTGCCGAGCACGCCGGAGCCACCTGCTGGACTCACCAGAACCACCTGCCTGACAGGCCAAAATCAACAGCTGGCTATGAGAGAACCACCTGGCAGACAATCCGCAATAACCTGCCAGGCATGCAGGAACCACCTCTCAGACGTAAGAGAACCACGTGCCGGACACGCTGGAACCACGTCCTGGACAGACTGGAACCACCTGCCGGACATGCCTGGACCACCTGCCGAGCACGCCGGAACCACCTGCTCGACTCGCAGGACCCATGTGCCAGACACGCCAAAACGAACTGCCGGCTACACCAGAACCACTTACCGGACACTCCGGAATAACCTGCCCGGCATGCCAGAACCACCTCTCAGAAGTGCCAGAAGCACGTGCTGGACATGCCGGAACAACCTATCGGACAGAACGGAACAACCTGCCGGACACACCAAAATCACCTGCGGGCTACGCCAGAACCACTTGGAGGACTCTCCGGGAAAACCTGCCGGGCATGCTGGAACCACCTCTCAGACGTGCCTGAACCACGTGGCGGACACTCCGGAAACGCATGTCGGGCCGGCCGGAACCACCTCTCAGACGTGCCAGAACCTCATGCCGGACACCCCAGAACCACCTGCTGGACAGACCGGAAACACCTGCCGGACACGCCGGAACCACATGTTCGACTCGCTGGAACCACATTCTGGACATGGCAAAATCACCTGCCGCCTATGCCAGAACCGCTTGGCGAACACTCCGGAATCACCTGTCAGGCATGCCGGAACCACCTCTCAGACATGCCAGAACCACATGCCAATGACACCGGAAGCACCTGCCGAGCATGAGGGAAGCACCTGCTCGACTCGCCAGAACCACCTGTCGGACACGCCAAAATCACCTGCCGGCTACGCCACAGCCAGTTGGTGAACACTCCGGAAACACCTGCCGGGCTGGCTGGAGCCACCTGCCAGTCACGCCAACATCACCTGCCAGCTACGCCAGAACCACTTGGCGGAGACTCCAGAAACACCTGTTGGGCCAGCCGGAACCACCTCTCAGACGTGCCAAAACCATGTGCCTGAGATGCTGGAACCACACCCCGAACAGACCGAAACCACCTGCCAGACCCAACTGAACCACCTGCCGAGCACGCAGGAACAACCTGCTCGACTCGCCGGAACCACCTGCCGGGCGCAGCGGAAGCACCTGCCGGGCGCGCCGGAGCCACCTGCTCGGCTCGCCGGAACCACCTGCCGGGCCCTAACCCTAACCCTAACCCTAACCCTATCCCCAAACCCTAACCCTAACCCTAACCCCTAACCCTAAGCCTAACCCTAAACCCTAACCCAACCGTAACCCTAACCCTAACCCTACCCCTAACCCTAACCCCTAACCCCAAACCCTAAACCCTAACCCTAACCGTAACCCTAACCCTATCCCTAACCCTAACCTGACGGACAGGCTGGAACCAGCTGCTCAACTCGCCGGAACCACCTGCCAGACATGCCAGAACCACCTGCCGAGCACGCCGGAGCCACCTGCTGGACTCACCAGAACCACCTGCCTGACAGGCCAAAATCAACAGCTGGCTATGAGAGAACCACCTGGCAGACAATCCGCAATAACCTGCCAGGCATGCAGGAACCACCTCTCAGACGTAAGAGAACCACGTGCCGGACACGCTGGAACCACGTCCTGGACAGACTGGAACCACCTGCCGGACATGCCTGGACCACCTGCCGAGCACGCCGGAACCACCTGCTCGACTCGCAGGACCCATGTGCCAGACACGCCAAAACGAACTGCCGGCTACACCAGAACCACTTACCGGACACTCCGGAATAACCTGCCCGGCATGCCAGAACCACCTCTCAGAAGTGCCAGAAGCACGTGCTGGACATGCCGGAACAACCTATCGGACAGAACGGAACAACCTGCCGGACACACCAAAATCACCTGCGGGCTACGCCAGAACCACTTGGAGGACTCTCCGGGAAAACCTGCCGGGCATGCTGGAACCACCTCTCAGACGTGCCTGAACCACGTGGCGGACACTCCGGAAACGCATGTCGGGCCGGCCGGAACCACCTCTCAGACGTGCCAGAACCTCATGCCGGACACCCCAGAACCACCTGCTGGACAGACCGGAAACACCTGCCGGACACGCCGGAACCACATGTTCGACTCGCTGGAACCACATTCTGGACATGGCAAAATCACCTGCCGCCTATGCCAGAACCGCTTGGCGAACACTCCGGAATCACCTGTCAGGCATGCCGGAACCACCTCTCAGACATGCCAGAACCACATGCCAATGACACCGGAAGCACCTGCCGAGCATGAGGGAAGCACCTGCTCGACTCGCCAGAACCACCTGTCGGACACGCCAAAATCACCTGCCGGCTACGCCACAGCCAGTTGGTGAACACTCCGGAAACACCTGCCGGGCTGGCTGGAGCCACCTGCCAGTCACGCCAACATCACCTGCCAGCTACGCCAGAACCACTTGGCGGAGACTCCAGAAACACCTGTTGGGCCAGCCGGAACCACCTCTCAGACGTGCCAAAACCATGTGCCTGAGATGCTGGAACCACACCCCGAACAGACCGAAACCACCTGCCAGACCCAACTGAACCACCTGCCGAGCACGCAGGAACAACCTGCTCGACTCGCCGGAACCACCTGCCGGGCGCAGCGGAAGCACCTGCCGAGCGCGCCGGAGCCACCTGCTCGCCTCGCCGGAACCACCTGCCGGGCGCAGCGGAAGCACCTGCCGGGCGCGCCGGAGCCACCTGCTCGGCTCGCCGGAACCACCTGCCGGGCCCTAACCCTAACCCTAACCCTAACCCTATCCCCAAACCCTAACCCTAACCCTAACCCCTAACCCTAAGCCTAACCCTAAACCCTAACCCAACCGTAACCCTAACCTTAACCCTACCCCTAACCCTAACCCCTAACCCCAAACCCTAAACCCTAACCCTAACCGTAACCCTAACCCTATCCCTAACCCTAACCTGACGGACAGGCTGGAACCAGCTGCTCAACTCGCCGGAACCACCTGCCAGACATGCCAGAACCACCTGCCGAGCACGCCGGAGCCACCTGCTGGACTCACCAGAACCACCTGCCTGACAGGCCAAAATCAACAGCTGGCTATGAGAGAACCACCTGGCAGACAATCCGCAATAACCTGCCAGGCATGCAGGAACCACCTCTCAGACGTAAGAGAACCACGTGCCGGACACGCTGGAACCACGTCCTGGACAGACTGGAACCACCTGCCGGACATGCCTGGACCACCTGCCGAGCACGCCGGAACCACCTGCTCGACTCGCAGGACCCATGTGCCAGACACGCCAAAACGAACTGCCGGCTACACCAGAACCACTTACCGGACACTCCGGAATAACCTGCCCGGCATGCCAGAACCACCTCGCAGAAGTGCCAGAAGCACGTGCTGGACATGCCGGAACAACCTATCGGACAGAACGGAACAACCTGCCGGACACACCAAAATCACCTGCGGGCTACGCCAGAACCACTTGGAGGACTCTCCGGGAAAACCTGCCGGGCATGCTGGAACCACCTCTCAGACGTGCCTGAACCACGTGGCGGACACTCCGGAAACGCATGTCGGGCCGGCCGGAACCACCTCTCAGACGTGCCAGAACCTCAGGCCGGACACCCCAGAACCACCTGCTGGACAGACCGGAAACACCTGCCGGACACGCCGGAACCACATGTTCGACTCGCTGGAACCACATTCTGGACATGGCAAAATCACCTGCCGCCTATGCCAGAACCGCTTGGCGAACACTCCGGAATCACCTGTCAGGCATGCCGGAACCACCTCTCAGACATGCCAGAACCACATGCCAATGACACCGGAAGCACCTGCCGAGCATGAGGGAAGCACCTGCTCGACTCGCCAGAACCACCTGTCGGACACGCCAAAATCACCTGCCGGCTACGCCACAGCCAGTTGGTGAACACTCCGGAAACACCTGCCGGGCTGGCTGGAGCCACCTGCCAGTCACGCCAACATCACCTGCCAGCTACGCCAGAACCACTTGGCGGAGACTCCAGAAACACCTGTTGGGCCAGCCGGAACCACCTCTCAGACGTGCCAAAACCATGTGCCTGAGATGCTGGAACCACACCCCGAACAGACCGAAACCACCTGCCAGACCCAACTGAACCACCTGCCGAGCACGCAGGAACAACCTGCTCGACTCGCCGGAACCACCTGCCGGGCGCAGCGGAAGCACCTGCCGAGCGCGCCGGAGCCACCTGCTCGCCTCGCCGGAACCACCTGCCGGGCGCAGCGGAAGCACCTGCCGGGCGCGCCGGAGCCACCTGCTCGGCTCGCCGGAACCACCTGCCGGGCCCTAACCCTAACCCTAACCCTAACCCTATCCCCAAACCCTAACCCTAACCCTAACCCCTAACCCTAAGCCTAACCCTAAACCCTAACCCAACCGTAACCCTAACCCTAACCCTACCCCTAACCCTAACCCCTAACCCCAAACCCTAAACCCTAACCCTAACCGTAACCCTAACCCTATCCCTAACCCTAACCTGACGGACAGGCTGGAACCAGCTGCTCAACTCGCCGGAACCACCTGCCAGACATGCCAGAACCACCTGCCGAGCACGCCAGAGCCACCTGCTGGACTCACCAGAACCACCTGCCTGACAGGCCAAAATCAACAGCTGGCTAGGAGAGAACCACCTGGCAGACAATCCGCAATAACCTGCCAGGCATGCAGGAACCACCTCTCAGACGTAAGAGAACCACGTGCCGGACACGCTGGAACCACGTCCTGGACAGACTGGAACCACCTGCCGGACATGCCTGGACCACCTGCCGAGCATGCCGGAACCACCTGCTCGACTCGCAGGACCCATGTGCCAGACACGCCAAAACGAACTGCCGGCTACACCAGAACCACTTACCGGACACTCCGGAATAACCTGCCCGGCATGCCAGAACCACCTCGCAGAAGTGCCAGAAGCACGTGCTGGACATGCCGGAACAACCTATCGGACAGAACGGAACAACCTGCCGGACACACCAAAATCACCTGCGGGCTACGCCAGAACCACTTGGAGGACTCTCCGGGAAAACCTGCCGGGCATGCTGGAACCACCTCTCAGACGTGCCTGAACCACGTGGCGGACACTCCGGAAACGCATGTCGGGCCGGCCGGAACCACCTCTCAGACGTGCCAGAACCTCATGCCGGACACCCCAGAACCACCTGCTGGACAGACCGGAAACACCTGCCGGACACGCCGGAACCACATGTTCGACTCGCTGGAACCACATTCTGGACATGGCAAAATCACCTGCCGCCTATGCCAGAACCGCTTGGCGAACACTCCGGAATCACCTGTCAGGCATGCCGGAACCACCTCTCAGACATGCCAGAACCACATGCCAATGACACCGGAAGCACCTGCCGAGCATGAGGGAAGCACCTGCTCGACTCGCCAGAACCACCTGTCGGACACGCCAAAATCACCTGCCGGCTACGCCACAGCCAGTTGGTGAACACTCCGGAAACACCTGCCGGGCTGGCTGGAGCCACCTGCCAGTCACGCCAACATCACCTGCCAGCTACGCCAGAACCACTTGGCGGAGACTCCAGAAACACCTGTTGGGCCAGCCGGAACCACCTCTCAGACGTGCCAAAACCATGTGCCTGAGATGCTGGAACCACACCCCGAACAGACCGAAACCACCTGCCAGACCCAACTGAACCACCTGCCGAGCACGCAGGAACAACCTGCTCGACTCGCCGGAACCACCTGCCGGGCGCAGCGGAAGCACCTGCCGAGCGCGCCGGAGCCACCTGCTCGCCTCGCCGGAACCACCTGCCGGGCGCAGCGGAAGCACCTGCCGGGCGCGCCGGAGCCACCTGCTCGGCTCGCCGGAACCACCTGCCGGGCCCTAACCCTAACCCTAACCCTAACCCTATCCCCAAACCCTAACCCTAACCCTAACCCCTAACCCTAAGCCTAACCCTAAACCCTAACCCAACCGTAACCCTAACCCTAACCCTACCCCTAACCCTAACCCCTAACCCCAAACCCTAAACCCTAACCCTAACCGTAACCCTAACCCTATCCCTAACCCTAACCTGACGGACAGGCTGGAACCAGCTGCTCAACTCGCCGGAACCACCTGCCAGACATGCCAGAACCACCTGCCGAGCACGCCGGAGCCACCTGCTGGACTCACCAGAACCACCTGCCTGACAGGCCAAAATCAACAGCTGGCTAGGAGAGAACCACCTGGCAGACAATCCGCAATAACCTGCCAGGCATGCAGGAACCACCTCTCAGACGTAAGAGAACCACGTGCCGGACACGCTGGAACCACGTCCTGGACAGACTGGAACCACCTGCCGGACATGCCTGGACCACCTGCCGAGCACGCCGGAACCACCTGCTCGACTCGCAGGACCCATGTGCCAGACACGCCAAAACGAACTGCCGGCTACACCAGAACCACTTACCGGACACTCCGGAATAACCTGCCCGGCATGCCAGAACCACCTCTCAGAAGTGCCAGAAGCACGTGCTGGACATGCCGGAACAACCTATCGGACAGAACGGAACAACCTGCCGGACACACCAAAATCACCTGCGGGCTACGCCAGAACCACTTGGAGGACTCTCCGGGAAAACCTGCCGGGCATGCTGGAACCACCTCTCAGACGTGCCTGAACCACGTGGCGGACACTCCGGAAACGCATGTCGGGCCGGCCGGAACCACCTCTCAGACGTGCCAGAACCTCATGCCGGACACCCCAGAACCACCTGCTGGACAGACCGGAAACACCTGCCGGACACGCCGGAACCACATGTTCGACTCGCTGGAACCACATTCTGGACATGGCAAAATCACCTGCCGCCTATGCCAGAACCGCTTGGCGAACACTCCGGAATCACCTGTCAGGCATGCCGGAACCACCTCTCAGACATGCCAGAACCACATGCCAATGACACCGGAAGCACCTGCCGAGCATGAGGGAAGCACCTGCTCGACTCGCCAGAACCACCTGTCGGACACGCCAAAATCACCTGCCGGCTACGCCACAGCCAGTTGGTGAACACTCCGGAAACACCTGCCGGGCTGGCTGGAGCCACCTGCCAGTCACGCCAACATCACCTGCCAGCTACGCCAGAACCACTTGGCGGAGACTCCAGAAACACCTGTTGGGCCAGCCGGAACCACCTCTCAGACGTGCCAAAACCATGTGCCTGAGATGCTGGAACCACACCCCGAACAGACCGAAACCACCTGCCAGACCCAACTGAACCACCTGCCGAGCACGCAGGAACAACCTGCTCGACTCGCCGGAACCACCTGCCGGGCGCAGCGGAAGCACCTGCCGAGCGCGCCGGAGCCACCTGCTCGCCTCGCCGGAACCACCTGCCGGGCGCAGCGGAAGCACCTGCCGGGCGCGCCGGAGCCACCTGCTCGGCTCGCCGGAACCACCTGCCGGGCCCTAACCCTAACCCTAACCCTAACCCTATCCCCAAACCCTAACCCTAACCCTAACCCCTAACCCTAAGCCTAACCCTAAACCCTAACCCAACCGTAACCCTAACCTTAACCCTACCCCTAACCCTAACCCCTAACCCCAAACCCTAAACCCTAACCCTAACCGTAACCCTAACCCTATCCCTAACCCTAACCTGACGGACAGGCTGGAACCAGCTGCTCAACTCGCCGGAACCACCTGCCAGACATGCCAGAACCACCTGCCGAGCACGCCGGAGCCACCTGCTGGACTCACCAGAACCACCTGCCTGACAGGCCAAAATCAACAGCTGGCTATGAGAGAACCACCTGGCAGACAATCCGCAATAACCTGCCAGGCATGCAGGAACCACCTCTCAGACGTAAGAGAACCACGTGCCGGACACGCTGGAACCACGTCCTGGACAGACTGGAACCACCTGCCGGACATGCCTGGACCACCTGCCGAGCACGCCGGAACCACCTGCTCGACTCGCAGGACCCATGTGCCAGACACGCCAAAACGAACTGCCGGCTACACCAGAACCACTTACCGGACACTCCGGAATAACCTGCCCGGCATGCCAGAACCACCTCTCAGAAGTGCCAGAAGCACGTGCTGGACATGCCGGAACAACCTATCGGACAGAACGGAACAACCTGCCGGACACACCAAAATCACCTGCGGGCTACGCCAGAACCACTTGGAGGACTCTCCGGGAAAACCTGCCGGGCATGCTGGAACCACCTCTCAGACGTGCCTGAACCACGTGGCGGACACTCCGGAAACGCATGTCGGGCCGGCCGGAACCACCTCTCAGACGTGCCAGAACCTCAGGCCGGACACCCCAGAACCACCTGCTGGACAGACCGGAAACACCTGCCGGACACGCCGGAACCACATGTTCGACTCGCTGGAACCACATTCTGGACATGGCAAAATCACCTGCCGCCTATGCCAGAACCGCTTGGCGAACACTCCGGAATCACCTGTCAGGCATGCCGGAACCACCTCTCAGACATGCCAGAACCACATGCCAATGACACCGGAAGCACCTGCCGAGCATGAGGGAAGCACCTGCTCGACTCGCCAGAACCACCTGTCGGACACGCCAAAATCACCTGCCGGCTACGCCACAGCCAGTTGGTGAACACTCCGGAAACACCTGCCGGGCTGGCTGGAGCCACCTGCCAGTCACGCCAACATCACCTGCCAGCTACGCCAGAACCACTTGGCGGAGACTCCAGAAACACCTGTTGGGCCAGCCGGAACCACCTCTCAGACGTGCCAAAACCATGTGCCTGAGATGCTGGAACCACACCCCGAACAGACCGAAACCACCTGCCAGACCCAACTGAACCACCTGCCGAGCACGCAGGAACAACCTGCTCGACTCGCCGGAACCACCTGCCGGGCGCAGCGGAAGCACCTGCCGAGCGCGCCGGAGCCACCTGCTCGCCTCGCCGGAACCACCTGCCGGGCGCAGCGGAAGCACCTGCCGGGCGCGCCGGAGCCACCTGCTCGGCTCGCCGGAACCACCTGCCGGGCCCTAACCCTAACCCTAACCCTAACCCTATCCCCAAACCCTAACCCTAACCCTAACCCCTAACCCTAAGCCTAACCCTAAACCCTAACCCAACCGTAACCCTAACCCTAACCCTACCCCTAACCCTAACCCCTAACCCCAAACCCTAAACCCTAACCCTAACCGTAACCCTAACCCTATCCCTAACCCTAACCTGACGGACAGGCTGGAACCAGCTGCTCAACTCGCCGGAACCACCTGCCAGACATGCCAGAACCACCTGCCGAGCACGCCGGAGCCACCTGCTGGACTCACCAGAACCACCTGCCTGACAGGCCAAAATCAACAGCTGGCTAGGAGAGAACCACCTGGCAGACAATCCGCAATAACCTGCCAGGCATGCAGGAACCACCTCTCAGACGTAAGAGAACCACGTGCCGGACACGCTGGAACCACGTCCTGGACAGACTGGAACCACCTGCCGGACATGCCTGGACCACCTGCCGAGCATGCCGGAACCACCTGCTCGACTCGCAGGACCCATGTGCCAGACACGCCAAAACGAACTGCCGGCTACACCAGAACCACTTACCGGACACTCCGGAATAACCTGCCCGGCATGCCAGAACCACCTCTCAGAAGTGCCAGAAGCACGTGCTGGACATGCCGGAACAACCTATCGGACAGAACGGAACAACCTGCCGGACACACCAAAATCACCTGCGGGCTACGCCAGAACCACTTGGAGGACTCTCCGGGAAAACCTGCCGGGCATGCTGGAACCACCTCTCAGACGTGCCTGAACCACGTGGCGGACACTCCGGAAACGCATGTCGGGCCGGCCGGAACCACCTCTCAGACGTGCCAGAACCTCATGCCGGACACCCCAGAACCACCTGCTGGACAGACCGGAAACACCTGCCGGACACGCCGGAACCACATGTTCGACTCGCTGGAACCACATTCTGGACATGGCAAAATCACCTGCCGCCTATGCCAGAACCGCTTGGCGAACACTCCGGAATCACCTGTCAGGCATGCCGGAACCACCTCTCAGACATGCCAGAACCACATGCCAATGACACCGGAAGCACCTGCCGAGCATGAGGGAAGCACCTGCTCGACTCGCCAGAACCACCTGTCGGACACGCCAAAATCACCTGCCGGCTACGCCACAGCCAGTTGGTGAACACTCCGGAAACACCTGCCGGGCTGGCTGGAGCCACCTGCCAGTCACGCCAACATCACCTGCCAGCTACGCCAGAACCACTTGGCGGAGACTCCAGAAACACCTGTTGGGCCAGCCGGAACCACCTCTCAGACGTGCCAAAACCATGTGCCTGAGATGCTGGAACCACACCCCGAACAGACCGAAACCACCTGCCAGACCCAACTGAACCACCTGCCGAGCACGCAGGAACAACCTGCTCGACTCGCCGGAACCACCTGCCGGGCGCAGCGGAAGCACCTGCCGAGCGCGCCGGAGCCACCTGCTCGCCTCGCCGGAACCACCTGCCGGGCGCAGCGGAAGCACCTGCCGGGCGCGCCGGAGCCACCTGCTCGGCTCGCCGGAACCACCTGCCGGGCCCTAACCCTAACCCTAACCCTAACCCTATCCCCAAACCCTAACCCTAACCCTAACCCCTAACCCTAAGCCTAACCCTAAACCCTAACCCAACCGTAACCCTAACCCTAACCCTACCCCTAACCCTAACCCCTAACCCCAAACCCTAAACCCTAACCCTAACCGTAACCCTAACCCTATCCCTAACCCTAACCTGACGGACAGGCTGGAACCAGCTGCTCAACTCGCCGGAACCACCTGCCAGACATGCCAGAACCACCTGCCGAGCATGCCGGAGCCACCTGCTGGACTCACCAGAACCACCTGCCTGACAGGCCAAAATCAACAGCTGGCTATGAGAGAACCACCTGGCAGACAATCCGCAATAACCTGCCAGGCATGCAGGAACCACCTCTCAGACGTAAGAGAACCACGTGCCGGACACGCTGGAACCACGTCCTGGACAGACTGGAACCACCTGCCGGACATGCCTGGACCACCTGCCGAGCACGCCGGAACCACCTGCTCGACTCGCAGGACCCATGTGCCAGACACGCCAAAACGAACTGCCGGCTACACCAGAACCACTTACCGGACACTCCGGAATAACCTGCCCGGCATGCCAGAACCACCTCTCAGAAGTGCCAGAAGCACGTGCTGGACATGCCGGAACAACCTATCGGACAGAACGGAACAACCTGCCGGACACACCAAAATCACCTGCGGGCTACGCCAGAACCACTTGGAGGACTCTCCGGGAAAACCTGCCGGGCATGCTGGAACCACCTCTCAGACGTGCCTGAACCACGTGGCGGACACTCCGGAAACGCATGTCGGGCCGGCCGGAACCACCTCTCAGACGTGCCAGAACCTCATGCCGGACACCCCAGAACCACCTGCTGGACAGACCGGAAACACCTGCCGGACACGCCGGAACCACATGTTCGACTCGCTGGAACCACATTCTGGACATGGCAAAATCACCTGCCGCCTATGCCAGAACCGCTTGGCGAACACTCCGGAATCACCTGTCAGGCATGCCGGAACCACCTCTCAGACATGCCAGAACCACATGCCAATGACACCGGAAGCACCTGCCGAGCATGAGGGAAGCACCTGCTCGACTCGCCAGAACCACCTGTCGGACACGCCAAAATCACCTGCCGGCTACGCCACAGCCAGTTGGTGAACACTCCGGAAACACCTGCCGGGCTGGCTGGAGCCACCTGCCAGTCACGCCAACATCACCTGCCAGCTACGCCAGAACCACTTGGCGGAGACTCCAGAAACACCTGTTGGGCCAGCCGGAACCACCTCTCAGACGTGCCAAAACCATGTGCCTGAGATGCTGGAACCACACCCCGAACAGACCGAAACCACCTGCCAGACCCAACTGAACCACCTGCCGAGCACGCAGGAACAACTTGCTCGACTCGCCGGAACCACCTGCCGGGCGCAGCGGAAGCACCTGCCGAGCGCGCCGGAGCCACCTGCTCGGCTCGCCGGAACCACCTGCCGGGCCCTAACCCTAACCCTAACCCTAACCCTATCCCCAAACCCTAACCCTAACCCTAACCCCTAACCCTAAGCCTAACCCTAAACCCTAACCCAACCGTAACCCTAACCCTAACCCTACCCCTAACCCTAACCCCTAACCCCAAACCCTAAACCCTAACCCTAACCGTAACCCTAACCCTATCCCTAACCCTAACCTGACGGACAGGCTGGAACCAGCTGCTCAACTCGCCGGAACCACCTGCCAGACATGCCAGAACCACCTGCCGAGCACGCCGGAGCCACCTGCTGGACTCACCAGAACCACCTGCCTGACAGGCCAAAATCAACAGCTGGCTAGGAGAGAACCACCTGGCAGACAATCCGCAATAACCTGCCAGGCATGCAGGAACCACCTCTCAGACGTAAGAGAACCACGTGCCGGACACGCTGGAACCACGTCCTGGACAGACTGGAACCACCTGCCGGACATGCCTGGACCACCTGCCGAGCACGCCGGAACCACCTGCTCGACTCGCAGGACCCATGTGCCAGACACGCCAAAACGAACTGCCGGCTACACCAGAACCACTTACCGGACACTCCGGAATAACCTGCCCGGCATGCCAGAACCACCTCTCAGAAGTGCCAGAAGCACGTGCTGGACATGCCGGAACAACCTATCGGACAGAACGGAACAACCTGCCGGACACACCAAAATCACCTGTGGGCTACGCCAGAACCACTTGGAGGACTCTCCGGGAAAACCTGCCGGGCATGCTGGAACCACCTCTCAGACGTGCCTGAACCACGTGGCGGACACTCCGGAAACGCATGTCGGGCCGGCCGGAACCACCTCTCAGACGTGCCAGAACCTCAGGCCGGACACCCCAGAACCACCTGCTGGACAGACCGGAAACACCTGCCGGACACGCCGGAACCACATGTTCGACTCGCTGGAACCACATTCTGGACATGGCAAAATCACCTGCCGCCTATGCCAGAACCGCTTGGCGAACACTCCGGAATCACCTGTCAGGCATGCCGGAACCACCTCTCAGACATGCCAGAACCACATGCCAATGACACCGGAAGCACCTGCCGAGCATGCCGGAAGCACCTGCTCGACTCGCCAGAACCACCTGTCGGACACGCCAAAATCACCTGCCGGCTACGCCACAGCCAGTTGGTGAACACTCCGGAAACACCTGCCGGGCTGGCTGGAGCCACCTGCCAGTCACGCCAACATCACCTGCCAGCTACGCCAGAACCACTTGGCGGAGACTCCAGAAACACCTGTTGGGCCAGCCGGAACCACCTCTCAGACGTGCCAAAACCATGTGCCTGAGATGCTGGAACCACACCCCGAACAGACCGAAACCACCTGCCAGACCCAACTGAACCACCTGCCGAGCACGCAGGAACAACCTGCTCGACTCGCCGGAACCACCTGCCGGGCGCAGCGGAAGCACCTGCCGAGCGCGCCGGAGCCACCTGCTCGCCTCGCCGGAACCACCTGCCGGGCGCAGCGGAAGCACCTGCCGGGCGCGCCGGAGCCACCTGCTCGGCTCGCCGGAACCACCTGCCGGGCCCTAACCCTAACCCTAACCCTAACCCTATCCCCAAACCCTAACCCTAACCCTAACCCCTAACCCTAAGCCTAACCCTAAACCCTAAGCCAACCGTAACCCTAACCCTAACCCTACCCCTAACCCTAACCCCTAACCCCAAACCCTAAACCCTAACCCTAACCGTAACCCTAACCCTATCCCTAACCCTAACCTGACGGACAGGCTGGAACCAGCTGCTCAACTCGCCGGAACCACCTGCCAGACATGCCAGAACCACCTGCCGAGCACGCCGGAGCCACCTGCTGGACTCACCAGAACCACCTGCCTGACAGGCCAAAATCAACAGCTGGCTAGGAGAGAACCACCTGGCAGACAATCCGCAATAACCTGCCAGGCATGCAGGAACCACCTCTCAGACGTAAGAGAACCACGTGCCGGACACGCTGGAACCACGTCCTGGACAGACTGGAACCACCTGCCGGACATGCCTGGACCACCTGCCGAGCACGCCGGAACCACCTGCTCGACTCGCAGGACCCATGTGCCAGACACGCCAAAACGAACTGCCGGCTACACCAGAACCACTTACCGGACACTCCGGAATAACCTGCCCGGCATGCCAGAACCACCTCTCAGAAGTGCCAGAAGCACGTGCTGGACATGCCGGAACAACCTATCGGACAGAACGGAACAACCTGCCGGACACACCAAAATCACCTGCGGGCTACGCCAGAACCACTTGGAGGACTCTCCGGGAAAACCTGCCGGGCATGCTGGAACCACCTCTCAGACGTGCCTGAACCACGTGGCGGACACTCCGGAAACGCATGTCGGGCCGGCCGGAACCACCTCTCAGACGTGCCAGAACCTCAGGCCGGACACCCCAGAACCACCTGCTGGACAGACCGGAAACACCTGCCGGACACGCCGGAACCACATGTTCGACTCGCTGGAACCACATTCTGGACATGGCAAAATCACCTGCCGCCTATGCCAGAACCGCTTGGCGAACACTCCGGAATCACCTGTCAGGCATGCCGGAACCACCTCTCAGACATGCCAGAACCACATGCCAATGACACCGGAAGCACCTGCCGAGCATGCCGGAAGCACCTGCTCGACTCGCCAGAACCACCTGTCGGACACGCCAAAATCACCTGCCGGCTACGCCACAGCCAGTTGGTGAACACTCCGGAAACACCTGCCGGGCTGGCTGGAGCCACCTGCCAGTCACGCCAACATCACCTGCCAGCTACGCCAGAACCACTTGGCGGAGACTCCAGAAACACCTGTTGGGCCAGCCGGAACCACCTCTCAGACGTGCCAAAACCATGTGCCTGAGATGCTGGAACCACACCCCGAACAGACCGAAACCACCTGCCAGACCCAACTGAACCACCTGCCGAGCACGCAGGAACAACCTGCTCGACTCGCCGGAACCACCTGCCGGGCGCAGCGGAAGCACCTGCCGAGCGCGCCGGAGCCACCTGCTCGCCTCGCCGGAACCACCTGCCGGGCGCAGCGGAAGCACCTGCCGGGCGCGCCGGAGCCACCTGCTCGGCTCGCCGGAACCACCTGCCGGGCCCTAACCCTAACCCTAACCCTAACCCTATCCCCAAACCCTAACCCTAACCCTAACCCCTAACCCTAAGCCTAACCCTAAACCCTAAGCCAACCGTAACCCTAACCCTAACCCTACCCCTAACCCTAACCCCTAACCCCAAACCCTAAACCCTAACCCTAACCGTAACCCTAACCCTATCCCTAACCCTAACCTGACGGACAGGCTGGAACCAGCTGCTCAACTCGCCGGAACCACCTGCCAGACATGCCAGAACCACCTGCCGAGCATGCCGGAGCCACCTGCTGGACTCACCAGAACCACCTGCCTGACAGGCCAAAATCAACAGCTGGCTATGAGAGAACCACCTGGCAGACAATCCGCAATAACCTGCCAGGCATGCAGGAACCACCTCTCAGACGTAAGAGAACCACGTGCCGGACACGCTGGAACCACGTCCTGGACAGACTGGAACCACCTGCCGGACATGCCTGGACCACCTGCCGAGCACGCCGGAACCACCTGCTCGACTCGCAGGACCCATGTGCCAGACACGCCAAAACGAACTGCCGGCTACACCAGAACCACTTACCGGACACTCCGGAATAACCTGCCCGGCATGCCAGAACCACCTCTCAGAAGTGCCAGAAGCACGTGCTGGACATGCCGGAACAACCTATCGGACAGAACGGAACAACCTGCCGGACACACCAAAATCACCTGCGGGCTACGCCAGAACCACTTGGAGGACTCTCCGGGAAAACCTGCCGGGCATGCTGGAACCACCTCTCAGACGTGCCTGAACCACGTGGCGGACACTCCGGAAACGCATGTCGGGCCGGCCGGAACCACCTCTCAGACGTGCCAGAACCTCATGCCGGACACCCCAGAACCACCTGCTGGACAGACCGGAAACACCTGCCGGACACGCCGGAACCACATGTTCGACTCGCTGGAACCACATTCTGGACATGGCAAAATCACCTGCCGCCTATGCCAGAACCGCTTGGCGAACACTCCGGAATCACCTGTCAGGCATGCCGGAACCACCTCTCAGACATGCCAGAACCACATGCCAATGACACCGGAAGCACCTGCCGAGCATGAGGGAAGCACCTGCTCGACTCGCCAGAACCACCTGTCGGACACGCCAAAATCACCTGCCGGCTACGCCACAGCCAGTTGGTGAACACTCCGGAAACACCTGCCGGGCTGGCTGGAGCCACCTGCCAGTCACGCCAACATCACCTGCCAGCTACGCCAGAACCACTTGGCGGAGACTCCAGAAACACCTGTTGGGCCAGCCGGAACCACCTCTCAGACGTGCCAAAACCATGTGCCTGAGATGCTGGAACCACACCCCGAACAGACCGAAACCACCTGCCAGACCCAACTGAACCACCTGCCGAGCACGCAGGAACAACCTGCTCGACTCGCCGGAACCACCTGCCGGGCGCAGCGGAAGCACCTGCCGAGCGCGCCGGAGCCACCTGCTCGCCTCGCCGGAACCACCTGCCGGGCGCAGCGGAAGCACCTGCCGGGCGCGCCGGAGCCACCTGCTCGGCTCGCCGGAACCACCTGCCGGGCCCTAACCCTAACCCTAACCCTAACCCTATCCCCAAACCCTAACCCTAACCCTAACCCCTAACCCTAAGCCTAACCCTAAACCCTAACCCAACCGTAACCCTAACCTTAACCCTACCCCTAACCCTAACCCCTAACCCCAAACCCTAAACCCTAACCCTAACCGTAACCCTAACCCTATCCCTAACCCTAACCTGACGGACAGGCTGGAACCAGCTGCTCAACTCGCCGGAACCACCTGCCAGACATGCCAGAACCACCTGCCGAGCACGCCGGAGCCACCTGCTGGACTCACCAGAACCACCTGCCTGACAGGCCAAAATCAACAGCTGGCTATGAGAGAACCACCTGGCAGACAATCCGCAATAACCTGCCAGGCATGCAGGAACCACCTCTCAGACGTAAGAGAACCACGTGCCGGACACGCTGGAACCACGTCCTGGACAGACTGGAACCACCTGCCGGACATGCCTGGACCACCTGCCGAGCACGCCGGAACCACCTGCTCGACTCGCAGGACCCATGTGCCAGACACGCCAAAACGAACTGCCGGCTACACCAGAACCACTTACCGGACACTCCGGAATAACCTGCCCGGCATGCCAGAACCACCTCTCAGAAGTGCCAGAAGCACGTGCTGGACATGCCGGAACAACCTATCGGACAGAACGGAACAACCTGCCGGACACACCAAAATCACCTGCGGGCTACGCCAGAACCACTTGGAGGACTCTCCGGGAAAACCTGCCGGGCATGCTGGAACCACCTCTCAGACGTGCCTGAACCACGTGGCGGACACTCCGGAAACGCATGTCGGGCCGGCCGGAACCACCTCTCAGACGTGCCAGAACCTCAGGCCGGACACCCCAGAACCACCTGCTGGACAGACCGGAAACACCTGCCGGACACGCCGGAACCACATGTTCGACTCGCTGGAACCACATTCTGGACATGGCAAAATCACCTGCCGCCTATGCCAGAACCGCTTGGCGAACACTCCGGAATCACCTGTCAGGCATGCCGGAACCACCTCTCAGACATGCCAGAACCACATGCCAATGACACCGGAAGCACCTGCCGAGCATGAGGGAAGCACCTGCTCGACTCGCCAGAACCACCTGTCGGACACGCCAAAATCACCTGCCGGCTACGCCACAGCCAGTTGGTGAACACTCCGGAAACACCTGCCGGGCTGGCTGGAGCCACCTGCCAGTCACGCCAACATCACCTGCCAGCTACGCCAGAACCACTTGGCGGAGACTCCAGAAACACCTGTTGGGCCAGCCGGAACCACCTCTCAGACGTGCCAAAACCATGTGCCTGAGATGCTGGAACCACACCCCGAACAGACCGAAACCACCTGCCAGACCCAACTGAACCACCTGCCGAGCACGCAGGAACAACCTGCTCGACTCGCCGGAACCACCTGCCGGGCGCAGCGGAAGCACCTGCCGAGCGCGCCGGAGCCACCTGCTCGCCTCGCCGGAACCACCTGCCGGGCGCAGCGGAAGCACCTGCCGGGCGCGCCGGAGCCACCTGCTCGGCTCGCCGGAACCACCTGCCGGGCCCTAACCCTAACCCTAACCCTAACCCTATCCCCAAACCCTAACCCTAACCCTAACCCCTAACCCTAAGCCTAACCCTAAACCCTAACCCAACCGTAACCCTAACCCTAACCCTACCCCTAACCCTAACCCCTAACCCCAAACCCTAAACCCTAACCCTAACCGTAACCCTAACCCTATCCCTAACCCTAACCTGACGGACAGGCTGGAACCAGCTGCTCAACTCGCCGGAACCACCTGCCAGACATGCCAGAACCACCTGCCGAGCACGCCAGAGCCACCTGCTGGACTCACCAGAACCACCTGCCTGACAGGCCAAAATCAACAGCTGGCTAGGAGAGAACCACCTGGCAGACAATCCGCAATAACCTGCCAGGCATGCAGGAACCACCTCTCAGACGTAAGAGAACCACGTGCCGGACACGCTGGAACCACGTCCTGGACAGACTGGAACCACCTGCCGGACATGCCTGGACCACCTGCCGAGCATGCCGGAACCACCTGCTCGACTCGCAGGACCCATGTGCCAGACACGCCAAAACGAACTGCCGGCTACACCAGAACCACTTACCGGACACTCCGGAATAACCTGCCCGGCATGCCAGAACCACCTCTCAGAAGTGCCAGAAGCACGTGCTGGACATGCCGGAACAACCTATCGGACAGAACGGAACAACCTGCCGGACACACCAAAATCACCTGCGGGCTACGCCAGAACCACTTGGAGGACTCTCCGGGAAAACCTGCCGGGCATGCTGGAACCACCTCTCAGACGTGCCTGAACCACGTGGCGGACACTCCGGAAACGCATGTCGGGCCGGCCGGAACCACCTCTCAGACGTGCCAGAACCTCATGCCGGACACCCCAGAACCACCTGCTGGACAGACCGGAAACACCTGCCGGACACGCCGGAACCACATGTTCGACTCGCTGGAACCACATTCTGGACATGGCAAAATCACCTGCCGCCTATGCCAGAACCGCTTGGCGAACACTCCGGAATCACCTGTCAGGCATGCCGGAACCACCTCTCAGACATGCCAGAACCACATGCCAATGACACCGGAAGCACCTGCCGAGCATGAGGGAAGCACCTGCTCGACTCGCCAGAACCACCTGTCGGACACGCCAAAATCACCTGCCGGCTACGCCACAGCCAGTTGGTGAACACTCCGGAAACACCTGCCGGGCTGGCTGGAGCCACCTGCCAGTCACGCCAACATCACCTGCCAGCTACGCCAGAACCACTTGGCGGAGACTCCAGAAACACCTGTTGGGCCAGCCGGAACCACCTCTCAGACGTGCCAAAACCATGTGCCTGAGATGCTGGAACCACACCCCGAACAGACCGAAACCACCTGCCAGACCCAACTGAACCACCTGCCGAGCACGCAGGAACAACCTGCTCGACTCGCCGGAACCACCTGCCGGGCGCAGCGGAAGCACCTGCCGAGCGCGCCGGAGCCACCTGCTCGCCTCGCCGGAACCACCTGCCGGGCGCAGCGGAAGCACCTGCCGGGCGCGCCGGAGCCACCTGCTCGGCTCGCCGGAACCACCTGCCGGGCCCTAACCCTAACCCTAACCCTAACCCTATCCCCAAACCCTAACCCTAACCCTAACCCCTAACCCTAAGCCTAACCCTAAACCCTAACCCAACCGTAACCCTAACCCTAACCCTACCCCTAACCCTAACCCCTAACCCCAAACCCTAAACCCTAACCCTAACCGTAACCCTAACCCTATCCCTAACCCTAACCTGACGGACAGGCTGGAACCAGCTGCTCAACTCGCCGGAACCACCTGCCAGACATGCCAGAACCACCTGCCGAGCACGCCGGAGCCACCTGCTGGACTCACCAGAACCACCTGCCTGACAGGCCAAAATCAACAGCTGGCTAGGAGAGAACCACCTGGCAGACAATCCGCAATAACCTGCCAGGCATGCAGGAACCACCTCTCAGACGTAAGAGAACCACGTGCCGGACACGCTGGAACCACGTCCTGGACAGACTGGAACCACCTGCCGGACATGCCTGGACCACCTGCCGAGCACGCCGGAACCACCTGCTCGACTCGCAGGACCCATGTGCCAGACACGCCAAAACGAACTGCCGGCTACACCAGAACCACTTACCGGACACTCCGGAATAACCTGCCCGGCATGCCAGAACCACCTCTCAGAAGTGCCAGAAGCACGTGCTGGACATGCCGGAACAACCTATCGGACAGAACGGAACAACCTGCCGGACACACCAAAATCACCTGCGGGCTACGCCAGAACCACTTGGAGGACTCTCCGGGAAAACCTGCCGGGCATGCTGGAACCACCTCTCAGACGTGCCTGAACCACGTGGCGGACACTCCGGAAACGCATGTCGGGCCGGCCGGAACCACCTCTCAGACGTGCCAGAACCTCATGCCGGACACCCCAGAACCACCTGCTGGACAGACCGGAAACACCTGCCGGACACGCCGGAACCACATGTTCGACTCGCTGGAACCACATTCTGGACATGGCAAAATCACCTGCCGCCTATGCCAGAACCGCTTGGCGAACACTCCGGAATCACCTGTCAGGCATGCCGGAACCACCTCTCAGACATGCCAGAACCACATGCCAATGACACCGGAAGCACCTGCCGAGCATGAGGGAAGCACCTGCTCGACTCGCCAGAACCACCTGTCGGACACGCCAAAATCACCTGCCGGCTACGCCACAGCCAGTTGGTGAACACTCCGGAAACACCTGCCGGGCTGGCTGGAGCCACCTGCCAGTCACGCCAACATCACCTGCCAGCTACGCCAGAACCACTTGGCGGAGACTCCAGAAACACCTGTTGGGCCAGCCGGAACCACCTCTCAGACGTGCCAAAACCATGTGCCTGAGATGCTGGAACCACACCCCGAACAGACCGAAACCACCTGCCAGACCCAACTGAACCACCTGCCGAGCACGCAGGAACAACCTGCTCGACTCGCCGGAACCACCTGCCGGGCGCAGCGGAAGCACCTGCCGAGCGCGCCGGAGCCACCTGCTCGCCTCGCCGGAACCACCTGCCGGGCGCAGCGGAAGCACCTGCCGGGCGCGCCGGAGCCACCTGCTCGGCTCGCCGGAACCACCTGCCGGGCCCTAACCCTAACCCTAACCCTAACCCTATCCCCAAACCCTAACCCTAACCCTAACCCCTAACCCTAAGCCTAACCCTAAACCCTAACCCAACCGTAACCCTAACCTTAACCCTACCCCTAACCCTAACCCCTAACCCCAAACCCTAAACCCTAACCCTAACCGTAACCCTAACCCTATCCCTAACCCTAACCTGACGGACAGGCTGGAACCAGCTGCTCAACTCGCCGGAACCACCTGCCAGACATGCCAGAACCACCTGCCGAGCACGCCGGAGCCACCTGCTGGACTCACCAGAACCACCTGCCTGACAGGCCAAAATCAACAGCTGGCTATGAGAGAACCACCTGGCAGACAATCCGCAATAACCTGCCAGGCATGCAGGAACCACCTCTCAGACGTAAGAGAACCACGTGCCGGACACGCTGGAACCACGTCCTGGACAGACTGGAACCACCTGCCGGACATGCCTGGACCACCTGCCGAGCACGCCGGAACCACCTGCTCGACTCGCAGGACCCATGTGCCAGACACGCCAAAACGAACTGCCGGCTACACCAGAACCACTTACCGGACACTCCGGAATAACCTGCCCGGCATGCCAGAACCACCTCTCAGAAGTGCCAGAAGCACGTGCTGGACATGCCGGAACAACCTATCGGACAGAACGGAACAACCTGCCGGACACACCAAAATCACCTGCGGGCTACGCCAGAACCACTTGGAGGACTCTCCGGGAAAACCTGCCGGGCATGCTGGAACCACCTCTCAGACGTGCCTGAACCACGTGGCGGACACTCCGGAAACGCATGTCGGGCCGGCCGGAACCACCTCTCAGACGTGCCAGAACCTCAGGCCGGACACCCCAGAACCACCTGCTGGACAGACCGGAAACACCTGCCGGACACGCCGGAACCACATGTTCGACTCGCTGGAACCACATTCTGGACATGGCAAAATCACCTGCCGCCTATGCCAGAACCGCTTGGCGAACACTCCGGAATCACCTGTCAGGCATGCCGGAACCACCTCTCAGACATGCCAGAACCACATGCCAATGACACCGGAAGCACCTGCCGAGCATGAGGGAAGCACCTGCTCGACTCGCCAGAACCACCTGTCGGACACGCCAAAATCACCTGCCGGCTACGCCACAGCCAGTTGGTGAACACTCCGGAAACACCTGCCGGGCTGGCTGGAGCCACCTGCCAGTCACGCCAACATCACCTGCCAGCTACGCCAGAACCACTTGGCGGAGACTCCAGAAACACCTGTTGGGCCAG
Source organism: Equus asinus (assembly GCF_041296235.1). Taxonomy (NCBI): domain Eukaryota; kingdom Metazoa; phylum Chordata; class Mammalia; order Perissodactyla; family Equidae; genus Equus; species Equus asinus. Next base: position 77,631 of record NW_027224822.1, read on the forward strand.
CCGGAACCACCTCTCAGACGTGCCAAAACCATGTGCCTGAGATGCTGGAACCACACCCCGAACAGACCGAAACCACCTGCCAGACCCAACTGAACCACCTGCCGAGCACGCAGGAACAACCTGCTCGACTCGCCGGAACCACCTGCCGGGCGCAGCGGAAGCACCTGCCGAGCGCGCCGGAGCCACCTGCTCGCCTCGCCGGAACCACCTGCCGGGCGCAGCGGAAGCACCTGCCGGGCGCGCCGGAGCCACCTGCTCGGCTCGCCGGAACCACCTGCCGGGCCCTAACCCTAACCCTAACCCTAACCCTATCCCCAAACCCTAACCCTAACCCTAACCCCTAACCCTAAGCCTAACCCTAAACCCTAACCCAACCGTAACCCTAACCCTAACCCTACCCCTAACCCTAACCCCTAACCCCAAACCCTAAACCCTAACCCTAACCGTAACCCTAACCCTATCCCTAACCCTAACCTGACGGACAGGCTGGAACCAGCTGCTCAACTCGCCGGAACCACCTGCCAGACATGCCAGAACCACCTGCCGAGCACGCCGGAGCCACCTGCTGGACTCACCAGAACCACCTGCCTGACAGGCCAAAATCAACAGCTGGCTAGGAGAGAACCACCTGGCAGACAATCCGCAATAACCTGCCAGGCATGCAGGAACCACCTCTCAGACGTAAGAGAACCACGTGCCGGACACGCTGGAACCACGTCCTGGACAGACTGGAACCACCTGCCGGACATGCCTGGACCACCTGCCGAGCATGCCGGAACCACCTGCTCGACTCGCAGGACCCATGTGCCAGACACGCCAAAACGAACTGCCGGCTACACCAGAACCACTTACCGGACACTCCGGAATAACCTGCCCGGCATGCCAGAACCACCTCTCAGAAGTGCCAGAAGCACGTGCTGGACATGCCGGAACAACCTATCGGACAGAACGGAACAACCTGCCGGACACACCAAAATCACCTGCGGGCTACGCCAGAACCACTTGGAGGACTCTCCGGGAAAACCTGCCGGGCATGCTGGAACCACCTCTCAGACGTGCCTGAACCACGTGGCGGACACTCCGGAAACGCATGTCGGGCCGGCCGGAACCACCTCTCAGACGTGCCAGAACCTCATGCCGGACACCCCAGAACCACCTGCTGGACAGACCGGAAACACCTGCCGGACACGCCGGAACCACATGTTCGACTCGCTGGAACCACATTCTGGACATGGCAAAATCACCTGCCGCCTATGCCAGAACCGCTTGGCGAACACTCCGGAATCACCTGTCAGGCATGCCGGAACCACCTCTCAGACATGCCAGAACCACATGCCAATGACACCGGAAGCACCTGCCGAGCATGAGGGAAGCACCTGCTCGACTCGCCAGAACCACCTGTCGGACACGCCAAAATCACCTGCCGGCTACGCCACAGCCAGTTGGTGAACACTCCGGAAACACCTGCCGGGCTGGCTGGAGCCACCTGCCAGTCACGCCAACATCACCTGCCAGCTACGCCAGAACCACTTGGCGGAGACTCCAGAAACACCTGTTGGGCCAGCCGGAACCACCTCTCAGACGTGCCAAAACCATGTGCCTGAGATGCTGGAACCACACCCCGAACAGACCGAAACCACCTGCCAGACCCAACTGAACCACCTGCCGAGCACGCAGGAACAACCTGCTCGACTCGCCGGAACCACCTGCCGGGCGCAGCGGAAGCACCTGCCGAGCGCGCCGGAGCCACCTGCTCGCCTCGCCGGAACCACCTGCCGGGCGCAGCGGAAGCACCTGCCGGGCGCGCCGGAGCCACCTGCTCGGCTCGCCGGAACCACCTGCCGGGCCCTAACCCTAACCCTAACCCTAACCCTATCCCCAAACCCTAACCCTAACCCTAACCCCTAACCCTAAGCCTAACCCTAAACCCTAACCCAACCGTAACCCTAACCCTAACCCTACCCCTAACCCTAACCCCTAACCCCAAACCCTAAACCCTAACCCTAACCGTAACCCTAACCCTATCCCTAACCCTAACCTGACGGACAGGCTGGAACCAGCTGCTCAACTCGCCGGAACCACCTGCCAGACATGCCAGAACCACCTGCCGAGCATGCCGGAGCCACCTGCTGGACTCACCAGAACCACCTGCCTGACAGGCCAAAATCAACAGCTGGCTATGAGAGAACCACCTGGCAGACAATCCGCAATAACCTGCCAGGCATGCAGGAACCACCTCTCAGACGTAAGAGAACCACGTGCCGGACACGCTGGAACCACGTCCTGGACAGACTGGAACCACCTGCCGGACATGCCTGGACCACCTGCCGAGCACGCCGGAACCACCTGCTCGACTCGCAGGACCCATGTGCCAGACACGCCAAAACGAACTGCCGGCTACACCAGAACCACTTACCGGACACTCCGGAATAACCTGCCCGGCATGCCAGAACCACCTCTCAGAAGTGCCAGAAGCACGTGCTGGACATGCCGGAACAACCTATCGGACAGAACGGAACAACCTGCCGGACACACCAAAATCACCTGCGGGCTACGCCAGAACCACTTGGAGGACTCTCCGGGAAAACCTGCCGGGCATGCTGGAACCACCTCTCAGACGTGCCTGAACCACGTGGCGGACACTCCGGAAACGCATGTCGGGCCGGCCGGAACCACCTCTCAGACGTGCCAGAACCTCATGCCGGACACCCCAGAACCACCTGCTGGACAGACCGGAAACACCTGCCGGACACGCCGGAACCACATGTTCGACTCGCTGGAACCACATTCTGGACATGGCAAAATCACCTGCCGCCTATGCCAGAACCGCTTGGCGAACACTCCGGAATCACCTGTCAGGCATGCCGGAACCACCTCTCAGACATGCCAGAACCACATGCCAATGACACCGGAAGCACCTGCCGAGCATGAGGGAAGCACCTGCTCGACTCGCCAGAACCACCTGTCGGACACGCCAAAATCACCTGCCGGCTACGCCACAGCCAGTTGGTGAACACTCCGGAAACACCTGCCGGGCTGGCTGGAGCCACCTGCCAGTCACGCCAACATCACCTGCCAGCTACGCCAGAACCACTTGGCGGAGACTCCAGAAACACCTGTTGGGCCAGCCGGAACCACCTCTCAGACGTGCCAAAACCATGTGCCTGAGATGCTGGAACCACACCCCGAACAGACCGAAACCACCTGCCAGACCCAACTGAACCACCTGCCGAGCACGCAGGAACAACTTGCTCGACTCGCCGGAACCACCTGCCGGGCGCAGCGGAAGCACCTGCCGAGCGCGCCGGAGCCACCTGCTCGGCTCGCCGGAACCACCTGCCGGGCCCTAACCCTAACCCTAACCCTAACCCTATCCCCAAACCCTAACCCTAACCCTAACCCCTAACCCTAAGCCTAACCCTAAACCCTAACCCAACCGTAACCCTAACCCTAACCCTACCCCTAACCCTAACCCCTAACCCCAAACCCTAAACCCTAACCCTAACCGTAACCCTAACCCTATCCCTAACCCTAACCTGACGGACAGGCTGGAACCAGCTGCTCAACTCGCCGGAACCACCTGCCAGACATGCCAGAACCACCTGCCGAGCACGCCGGAGCCACCTGCTGGACTCACCAGAACCACCTGCCTGACAGGCCAAAATCAACAGCTGGCTAGGAGAGAACCACCTGGCAGACAATCCGCAATAACCTGCCAGGCATGCAGGAACCACCTCTCAGACGTAAGAGAACCACGTGCCGGACACGCTGGAACCACGTCCTGGACAGACTGGAACCACCTGCCGGACATGCCTGGACCACCTGCCGAGCACGCCGGAACCACCTGCTCGACTCGCAGGACCCATGTGCCAGACACGCCAAAACGAACTGCCGGCTACACCAGAACCACTTACCGGACACTCCGGAATAACCAGCCCGGCATGCCAGAACCACCTCTCAGAAGTGCCAGAAGCACGTGCTGGACATGCCGGAACAACCTATCGGACAGAACGGAACAACCTGCCGGACACACCAAAATCACCTGTGGGCTACGCCAGAACCACTTGGAGGACTCTCCGGGAAAACCTGCCGGGCATGCTGGAACCACCTCTCAGACGTGCCTGAACCACGTGGCGGACACTCCGGAAACGCATGTCGGGCCGGCCGGAACCACCTCTCAGACGTGCCAGAACCTCAGGCCGGACACCCCAGAACCACCTGCTGGACAGACCGGAAACACCTGCCGGACACGCCGGAACCACATGTTCGACTCGCTGGAACCACATTCTGGACATGGCAAAATCACCTGCCGCCTATGCCAGAACCGCTTGGCGAACACTCCGGAATCACCTGTCAGGCATGCCGGAACCACCTCTCAGACATGCCAGAACCACATGCCAATGACACCGGAAGCACCTGCCGAGCATGCCGGAAGCACCTGCTCGACTCGCCAGAACCACCTGTCGGACACGCCAAAATCACCTGCCGGCTACGCCACAGCCAGTTGGTGAACACTCCGGAAACACCTGCCGGGCTGGCTGGAGCCACCTGCCAGTCACGCCAACATCACCTGCCAGCTACGCCAGAACCACTTGGCGGAGACTCCAGAAACACCTGTTGGGCCAGCCGGAACCACCTCTCAGACGTGCCAAAACCATGTGCCTGAGATGCTGGAACCACACCCCGAACAGACCGAAACCACCTGCCAGACCCAACTGAACCACCTGCCGAGCACGCAGGAACAACCTGCTCGACTCGCCGGAACCACCTGCCGGGCGCAGCGGAAGCACCTGCCGAGCGCGCCGGAGCCACCTGCTCGCCTCGCCGGAACAACCTGCCGGGCGCAGCGGAAGCACCTGCCGGGCGCGCCGGAGCCACCTGCTCGGCTCGCCGGAACCACCTGCCGGGCCCTAACCCTAACCCTAACCCTAACCCTATCCCCAAACCCTAACCCTAACCCTAACCCCTAACCCTAAGCCTAACCCTAAACCCTAAGCCAACCGTAACCCTAACCCTAACCCTACCCCTAACCCTAACCCCTAACCCCAAACCCTAAACCCTAACCCTAACCGTAACCCTAACCCTATCCCTAACCCTAACCTGACGGACAGGCTGGAACCAGCTGCTCAACTCGCCGGAACCACCTGCCAGACATGCCAGAACCACCTGCCGAGCATGCCGGAGCCACCTGCTGGACTCACCAGAACCACCTGCCTGACAGGCCAAAATCAACAGCTGGCTAGGAGAGAACCACCTGGCAGACAATCCGCAATAACCTGCCAGGCATGCAGGAACCACCTCTCAGACGTAAGAGAACCACGTGCCGGACACGCTGGAACCACGTCCTGGACAGACTGGAACCACCTGCCGGACATGCCTGGACCACCTGCCGAGCACGCCGGAACCACCTGCTCGACTCGCAGGACCCATGTGCCAGACACGCCAAAACGAACTGCCGGCTACACCAGAACCACTTACCGGACACTCCGGAATAACCTGCCCGGCATGCCAGAACCACCTCTCAGAAGTGCCAGAAGCACGTGCTGGACATGCCGGAACAACCTATCGGACAGAACGGAACAACCTGCCGGACACACCAAAATCACCTGCGGGCTACGCCAGAACCACTTGGAGGACTCTCCGGGAAAACCTGCCGGGCATGCTGGAACCACCTCTCAGACGTGCCTGAACCACGTGGCGGACACTCCGGAAACGCATGTCGGGCCGGCCGGAACCACCTCTCAGACGTGCCAGAACCTCAGGCCGGACACCCCAGAACCACCTGCTGGACAGACCGGAAACACCTGCCGGACACGCCGGAACCACATGTTCGACTCGCTGGAACCACATTCTGGACATGGCAAAATCACCTGCCGCCTATGCCAGAACCGCTTGGCGAACACTCCGGAATCACCTGTCAGGCATGCCGGAACCACCTCTCAGACATGCCAGAACCACATGCCAATGACACCGGAAGCACCTGCCGAGCATGCCGGAAGCACCTGCTCGACTCGCCAGAACCACCTGTCGGACACGCCAAAATCACCTGCCGGCTACGCCACAGCCAGTTGGTGAACACTCCGGAAACACCTGCCGGGCTGGCTGGAGCCACCTGCCAGTCACGCCAACATCACCTGCCAGCTACGCCAGAACCACTTGGCGGAGACTCCAGAAACACCTGTTGGGCCAGCCGGAACCACCTCTCAGACGTGCCAAAACCATGTGCCTGAGATGCTGGAACCACACCCCGAACAGACCGAAACCACCTGCCAGACCCAACTGAACCACCTGCCGAGCACGCAGGAACAACCTGCTCGACTCGCCGGAACCACCTGCCGGGCGCAGCGGAAGCACCTGCCGAGCGCGCCGGAGCCACCTGCTCGCCTCGCCGGAACAACCTGCCGGGCGCAGCGGAAGCACCTGCCGGGCGCGCCGGAGCCACCTGCTCGGCTCGCCGGAACCACCTGCCGGGCCCTAACCCTAACCCTAACCCTAACCCTATCCCCAAACCCTAACCCTAACCCTAACCCCTAACCCTAAGCCTAACCCTAAACCCTAACCCAACCGTAACCCTAACCCTAACCCTACCCCTAACCCTAACCCCTAACCCCAAACCCTAAACCCTAACCCTAACCGTAACCCTAACCCTATCCCTAACCCTAACCTGACGGACAGGCTGGAACCAGCTGCTCAACTCGCCGGAACCACCTGCCAGACATGCCAGAACCACCTGCCGAGCATGCCGGAGCCACCTGCTGGACTCACCAGAACCACCTGCCTGACAGGCCAAAATCAACAGCTGGCTAGGAGAGAACCACCTGGCAGACAATCCGCAATAACCTGCCAGGCATGCAGGAACCACCTCTCAGACGTAAGAGAACCACGTGCCGGACACGCTGGAACCACGTCCTGGACAGACTGGAACCACCTGCCGGACATGCCTGGACCACCTGCCGAGCACGCCGGAACCACCTGCTCGACTCGCAGGACCCATGTGCCAGACACGCCAAAACGAACTGCCGGCTACACCAGAACCACTTACCGGACACTCCGGAATAACCTGCCCGGCATGCCAGAACCACCTCTCAGAAGTGCCAGAAGCACGTGCTGGACATGCCGGAACAACCTATCGGACAGAACGGAACAACCTGCCGGACACACCAAAATCACCTGCGGGCTACGCCAGAACCACTTGGAGGACTCTCCGGGAAAACCTGCCGGGCATGCTGGAACCACCTCTCAGACGTGCCTGAACCACGTGGCGGACACTCCGGAAACGCATGTCGGGCCGGCCGGAACCACCTCTCAGACGTGCCAGAACCTCAGGCCGGACACCCCAGAACCACCTGCTGGACAGACCGGAAACACCTGCCGGACACGCCGGAACCACATGTTCGACTCGCTGGAACCACATTCTGGACATGGCAAAATCACCTGCCGCCTATGCCAGAACCGCTTGGCGAACACTCCGGAATCACCTGTCAGGCATGCCGGAACCACCTCTCAGACATGCCAGAACCACATGCCAATGACACCGGAAGCACCTGCCGAGCATGAGGGAAGCACCTGCTCGACTCGCCAGAACCACCTGTCGGACACGCCAAAATCACCTGCCGGCTACGCCACAGCCAGTTGGTGAACACTCCGGAAACACCTGCCGGGCTGGCTGGAGCCACCTGCCAGTCACGCCAACATCACCTGCCAGCTACGCCAGAACCACTTGGCGGAGACTCCAGAAACACCTGTTGGGCCAGCCGGAACCACCTCTCAGACGTGCCAAAACCATGTGCCTGAGATGCTGGAACCACACCCCGAACAGACCGAAACCACCTGCCAGACCCAACTGAACCACCTGCCGAGCACGCAGGAACAACCTGCTCGACTCGCCGGAACCACCTGCCGGGCGCAGCGGAAGCACCTGCCGAGCGCGCCGGAGCCACCTGCTCGCCTCGCCGGAACAACCTGCCGGGCGCAGCGGAAGCACCTGCCGGGCGCGCCGGAGCCACCTGCTCGGCTCGCCGGAACCACCTGCCGGGCCCTAACCCTAACCCTAACCCTAACCCTATCCCCAAACCCTAACCCTAACCCTAACCCCTAACCCTAAGCCTAACCCTAAACCCTAAGCCAACCGTAACCCTAACCCTAACCCTACCCCTAACCCTAACCCCTAACCCCAAACCCTAAACCCTAACCCTAACCGTAACCCTAACCCTATCCCTAACCCTAACCTGACGGACAGGCTGGAACCAGCTGCTCAACTCGCCGGAACCACCTGCCAGACATGCCAGAACCACCTGCCGAGCATGCCGGAGCCACCTGCTGGACTCACCAGAACCACCTGCCTGACAGGCCAAAATCAACAGCTGGCTAGGAGAGAACCACCTGGCAGACAATCCGCAATAACCTGCCAGGCATGCAGGAACCACCTCTCAGACGTAAGAGAACCACGTGCCGGACACGCTGGAACCACGTCCTGGACAGACTGGAACCACCTGCCGGACATGCCTGGACCACCTGCCGAGCACGCCGGAACCACCTGCTCGACTCGCAGGACCCATGTGCCAGACACGCCAAAACGAACTGCCGGCTACACCAGAACCACTTACCGGACACTCCGGAATAACCTGCCCGGCATGCCAGAACCACCTCTCAGAAGTGCCAGAAGCACGTGCTGGACATGCCGGAACAACCTATCGGACAGAACGGAACAACCTGCCGGACACACCAAAATCACCTGTGGGCTACGCCAGAACCACTTGGAGGACTCTCCGGGAAAACCTGCCGGGCATGCTGGAACCACCTCTCAGACGTGCCTGAACCACGTGGCGGACACTCCGGAAACGCATGTCGGGCCGGCCGGAACCACCTCTCAGACGTGCCAGAACCTCATGCCGGACACCCCAGAACCACCTGCTGGACAGACCGGAAACACCTGCCGGACACGCCGGAACCACATGTTCGACTCGCTGGAACCACATTCTGGACATGGCAAAATCACCTGCCGCCTATGCCAGAACCGCTTGGCGAACACTCCGGAATCACCTGTCAGGCATGCCGGAACCACCTCTCAGACATGCCAGAACCACATGCCAATGACACCGGAAGCACCTGCCGAGCATGAGGGAAGCACCTGCTCGACTCGCCAGAACCACCTGTCGGACACGCCAAAATCACCTGCCGGCTACGCCACAGCCAGTTGGTGAACACTCCGGAAACACCTGCCGGGCTGGCTGGAGCCACCTGCCAGTCACGCCAACATCACCTGCCAGCTACGCCAGAACCACTTGGCGGAGACTCCAGAAACACCTGTTGGGCCAGCCGGAACCACCTCTCAGACGTGCCAAAACCATGTGCCTGAGATGCTGGAACCACACCCCGAACAGACCGAAACCACCTGCCAGACCCAACTGAACCACCTGCCGAGCACGCAGGAACAACCTGCTCGACTCGCCGGAACCACCTGCCGGGCGCAGCGGAAGCACCTGCCGAGCGCGCCGGAGCCACCTGCTCGCCTCGCCGGAACCACCTGCCGGGCGCAGCGGAAGCACCTGCCGGGCGCGCCGGAGCCACCTGCTCGGCTCGCCGGAACCACCTGCCGGGCCCTAACCCTAACCCTAACCCTAACCCTATCCCCAAACCCTAACCCTAACCCTAACCCCTAACCCTAAGCCTAACCCTAAACCCTAACCCAACCGTAACCCTAACCCTAACCCTACCCCTAACCCTAACCCCTAACCCCAAACCCTAAACCCTAACCCTAACCGTAACCCTAACCCTATCCCTAACCCTAACCTGACGGACAGGCTGGAACCAGCTGCTCAACTCGCCGGAACCACCTGCCAGACATGCCAGAACCACCTGCCGAGCACGCCGGAGCCACCTGCTGGACTCACCAGAACCACCTGCCTGACAGGCCAAAATCAACAGCTGGCTAGGAGAGAACCACCTGGCAGACAATCCGCAATAACCTGCCAGGCATGCAGGAACCACCTCTCAGACGTAAGAGAACCACGTGCCGGACACGCTGGAACCACGTCCTGGACAGACTGGAACCACCTGCCGGACATGCCTGGACCACCTGCCGAGCACGCCGGAACCACCTGCTCGACTCGCAGGACCCATGTGCCAGACACGCCAAAACGAACTGCCGGCTACACCAGAACCACTTACCGGACACTCCGGAATAACCTGCCCGGCATGCCAGAACCACCTCTCAGAAGTGCCAGAAGCACGTGCTGGACATGCCGGAACAACCTATCGGACAGAACGGAACAACCTGCCGGACACACCAAAATCACCTGCGGGCTACGCCAGAACCACTTGGAGGACTCTCCGGGAAAACCTGCCGGGCATGCTGGAACCACCTCTCAGACGTGCCTGAACCACGTGGCGGACACTCCGGAAACGCATGTCGGGCCGGCCGGAACCACCTCTCAGACGTGCCAGAACCTCATGCCGGACACCCCAGAACCACCTGCTGGACAGACCGGAAACACCTGCCGGACACGCCGGAACCACATGTTCGACTCGCTGGAACCACATTCTGGACATGGCAAAATCACCTGCCGCCTATGCCAGAACCGCTTGGCGAACACTCCGGAATCACCTGTCAGGCATGCCGGAACCACCTCTCAGACATGCCAGAACCACATGCCAATGACACCGGAAGCACCTGCCGAGCATGCGGGAAGCACCTGCTCGACTCGCCAGAACCACCTGTCGGACACGCCAAAATCACCTGCCGGCTACGCCACAGCCAGTTGGTGAACACTCCGGAAACACCTGCCGGGCTGGCTGGAGCCACCTGCCAGTCACGCCAACATCACCTGCCAGCTACGCCAGAACCACTTGGCGGAGACTCCAGAAACACCTGTTGGGCCAGCCGGAACCACCTCTCAGACGTGCCAAAACCATGTGCCTGAGATGCTGGAACCACACCCCGAACAGACCGAAACCACCTGCCAGACCCAACTGAACCACCTGCCGAGCACGCAGGAACAACCTGCTCGCCTCGCCGGAACCACCTGCCGGGCGCAGCGGAAGCACCTGCCGGGCGCGCCGGAGCCACCTGCTCGGCTCGCCGGAACCACCTGCCGGGCCCTAACCCTAACCCTAACCCTAACCCTATCCCCAAACCCTAACCCTAACCCTAACCCCTAACCCTAAGCCTAACCCTAAACCCTAACCCAACCGTAACCCTAACCCTAACCCTACCCCTAACCCTAACCCCTAACCCCAAACCCTAAACCCTAACCCTAACCGTAACCCTAACCCTATCCCTAACCCTAACCTGACGGACAGGCTGGAACCAGCTGCTCAACTCGCCGGAACCACCTGCCAGACATGCCAGAACCACCTGCCGAGCACGCCGGAGCCACCTGCTGGACTCACCAGAACCACCTGCCTGACAGGCCAAAATCAACAGCTGGCTAGGAGAGAACCACCTGGCAGACAATCCGCAATAACCTGCCAGGCATGCAGGAACCACCTCTCAGACGTAAGAGAACCACGTGCCGGACACGCTGGAACCACGTCCTGGACAGACTGGAACCACCTGCCGGACATGCCTGGACCACCTGCCGAGCACGCCGGAACCACCTGCTCGACTCGCAGGACCCATGTGCCAGACACGCCAAAACGAACTGCCGGCTACACCAGAACCACTTACCGGACACTCCGGAATAACCTGCCCGGCATGCCAGAACCACCTCTCAGAAGTGCCAGAAGCACGTGCTGGACATGCCGGAACAACCTATCGGACAGAACGGAACAACCTGCCGGACACACCAAAATCACCTGCGGGCTACGCCAGAACCACTTGGAGGACTCTCCGGGAAAACCTGCCGGGCATGCTGGAACCACCTCTCAGACGTGCCTGAACCACGTGGCGGACACTCCGGAAACGCATGTCGGGCCGGCCGGAACCACCTCTCAGACGTGCCAGAACCTCATGCCGGACACCCCAGAACCACCTGCTGGACAGACCGGAAACACCTGCCGGACACGCCGGAACCACATGTTCGACTCGCTGGAACCACATTCTGGACATGGCAAAATCACCTGCCGCCTATGCCAGAACCGCTTGGCGAACACTCCGGAATCACCTGTCAGGCATGCCGGAACCACCTCTCAGACATGCCAGAACCACATGCCAATGACACCGGAAGCACCTGCCGAGCATGAGGGAAGCACCTGCTCGACTCGCCAGAACCACCTCTCGGACACGCCAAAATCACCTGCCGGCTACGCCACAGCCAGTTGGTGAACACTCCGGAAACACCTGCCGGGCTGGCTGGAGCCACCTGCCAGTCACGCCAACATCACCTGCCAGCTATGCCAGAACCACTTGGCGGAGACTCCAGAAACACCTGTTGGGCCAGCCGGAACCACCTCTCAGACGTGCCAAAACCATGTGCCTGAGATGCTGGAACCACACCCCGAACAGACCGAAACCACCTGCCAGACCCAACTGAACCACCTGCCGAGCACGCAGGAACAACCTGCTCGACTCGCCGGAACCACCTGCCGGGCGCAGCGGAAGCACCTGCCGAGCGCGCCGGAGCCACCTGCTCGCCTCGCCGGAACCACCTGCCGGGCGCAGCGGAAGCACCTGCCGGGCGCGCCGGAGCCACCTGCTCGGCTCGCCGGAACCACCTGCCGGGCCCTAACCCTAACCCTAACCCTAACCCTATCCCCAAACCCTAACCCTAACCCTAACCCCTAACCCTAAGCCTAACCCTAAACCCTAACCCAACCGTAACCCTAACCCTAACCCTACCCCTAACCCTAACCCCTAACCCCAAACCCTAAACCCTAACCCTAACCGTAACCCTAACCCTATCCCTAACCCTAACCTGACGGACAGGCTGGAACCAGCTGCTCAACTCGCCGGAACCACCTGCCAGACATGCCAGAACCACCTGCCGAGCACGCCGGAGCCACCTGCTGGACTCACCAGAACCACCTGCCTGACAGGCCAAAATCAACAGCTGGCTAGGAGAGAACCACCTGGCAGACAATCCGCAATAACCTGCCAGGCATGCAGGAACCACCTCTCAGACGTAAGAGAACCACGTGCCGGACACGCTGGAACCACGTCCTGGACAGACTGGAACCACCTGCCGGACATGCCTGGACCACCTGCCGAGCACGCCGGAACCACCTGCTCGACTCGCAGGACCCATGTGCCAGACACGCCAAAACGAACTGCCGGCTACACCAGAACCACTTACCGGACACTCCGGAATAACCTGCCCGGCATGCCAGAACCACCTCTCAGAAGTGCCAGAAGCACGTGCTGGACATGCCGGAACAACCTATCGGACAGAACGGAACAACCTGCCGGACACACCAAAATCACCTGCGGGCTACGCCAGAACCACTTGGAGGACTCTCCGGGAAAACCTGCCGGGCATGCTGGAACCACCTCTCAGACGTGCCTGAACCACGTGGCGGACACTCCGGAAACGCATGTCGGGCCGGCCGGAACCACCTCTCAGACGTGCCAGAACCTCATGCCGGACACCCCAGAACCACCTGCTGGACAGACCGGAAACACCTGCCGGACACGCCGGAACCACATGTTCGACTCGCTGGAACCACATTCTGGACATGGCAAAATCACCTGCCGCCTATGCCAGAACCGCTTGGCGAACACTCCGGAATCACCTGTCAGGCATGCCGGAACCACCTCTCAGACATGCCAGAACCACATGCCAATGACACCGGAAGCACCTGCCGAGCATGAGGGAAGCACCTGCTCGACTCGCCAGAACCACCTGTCGGACACGCCAAAATCACCTGCCGGCTACGCCACAGCCAGTTGGTGAACACTCCGGAAACACCTGCCGGGCTGGCTGGAGCCACCTGCCAGTCACGCCAACATCACCTGCCAGCTATGCCAGAACCACTTGGCGGAGACTCCAGAAACACCTGTTGGGCCAGCCGGAACCACCTCTCAGACGTGCCAAAACCATGTGCCTGAGATGCTGGAACCACACCCCGAACAGACCGAAACCACCTGCCAGACCCAACTGAACCACCTGCCGAGCACGCAGGAACAACCTGCTCGACTCGCCGGAACCACCTGCCGGGCGCAGCGGAAGCACCTGCCGAGCGCGCCGGAGCCACCTGCTCGCCTCGCCGGAACCACCTGCCGGGCGCAGCGGAAGCACCTGCCGGGCGCGCCGGAGCCACCTGCTCGGCTCGCCGGAACCACCTGCCGGGCCCTAACCCTAACCCTAACCCTAACCCTATCCCCAAACCCTAACCCTAACCCTAACCCCTAACCCTAAGCCTAACCCTAAACCCTAACCCAACCGTAACCCTAACCCTAACCCTACCCCTAACCCTAACCCCTAACCCCAAACCCTAAACCCTAACCCTAACCGTAACCCTAACCCTATCCCTAACCCTAACCTGACGGACAGGCTGGAACCAGCTGCTCAACTCGCCGGAACCACCTGCCAGACATGCCAGAACCACCTGCCGAGCACGCCGGAGCCACCTGCTGGACTCACCAGAACCACCTGCCTGACAGGCCAAAATCAACAGCTGGCTAGGAGAGAACCACCTGGCAGACAATCCGCAATAACCTGCCAGGCATGCAGGAACCACCTCTCAGACGTAAGAGAACCACGTGCCGGACACGCTGGAACCACGTCCTGGACAGACTGGAACCACCTGCCGGACATGCCTGGACCACCTGCCGAGCACGCCGGAACCACCTGCTCGACTCGCAGGACCCATGTGCCAGACACGCCAAAACGAACTGCCGGCTACACCAGAACCACTTACCGGACACTCCGGAATAACCTGCCCGGCATGCCAGAACCACCTCTCAGAAGTGCCAGAAGCACGTGCTGGACATGCCGGAACAACCTATCGGACAGAACGGAACAACCTGCCGGACACACCAAAATCACCTGCGGGCTACGCCAGAACCACTTGGAGGACTCTCCGGGAAAACCTGCCGGGCATGCTGGAACCACCTCTCAGACGTGCCTGAACCACGTGGCGGACACTCCGGAAACGCATGTCGGGCCGGCCGGAACCACCTCTCAGACGTGCCAGAACCTCATGCCGGACACCCCAGAACCACCTGCTGGACAGACCGGAAACACCTGCCGGACACGCCGGAACCACATGTTCGACTCGCTGGAACCACATTCTGGACATGGCAAAATCACCTGCCGCCTATGCCAGAACCGCTTGGCGAACACTCCGGAATCACCTGTCAGGCATGCCGGAACCACCTCTCAGACATGCCAGAACCACATGCCAATGACACCGGAAGCACCTGCCGAGCATGCGGGAAGCACCTGCTCGACTCGCCAGAACCACCTGTCGGACACGCCAAAATCACCTGCCGGCTACGCCACAGCCAGTTGGTGAACACTCCGGAAACACCTGCCGGGCTGGCTGGAGCCACCTGCCAGTCACGCCAACATCACCTGCCAGCTACGCCAGAACCACTTGGCGGAGACTCCAGAAACACCTGTTGGGCCAGCCGGAACCACCTCTCAGACGTGCCAAAACCATGTGCCTGAGATGCTGGAACCACACCCCGAACAGACCGAAACCACCTGCCAGACCCAACTGAACCACCTGCCGAGCACGCAGGAACAACCTGCTCGCCTCGCCGGAACCACCTGCCGGGCGCAGCGGAAGCACCTGCCGAGCGCGCCGGAGCCACCTGCTCGCCTCGCCGGAACCACCTGCCGGGCGCAGCGGAAGCACCTGCCGGGCGCGCCGGAGCCACCTGCTCGGCTCGCCGGAACCACCTGCCGGGCCCTAACCCTAACCCTAACCCTAACCCTATCCCCAAACCCTAACCCTAACCCTAACCCCTAACCCTAAGCCTAACCCTAAACCCTAACCCAACCGTAACCCTAACCCTAACCCTACCCCTAACCCTAACCCCTAACCCCAAACCCTAAACCCTAACCCTAACCGTAACCCTAACCCTATCCCTAACCCTAACCTGACGGACAGGCTGGAACCAGCTGCTCAACTCGCCGGAACCACCTGCCAGACATGCCAGAACCACCTGCCGAGCACGCCGGAGCCACCTGCTGGACTCACCAGAACCACCTGCCTGACAGGCCAAAATCAACAGCTGGCTAGGAGAGAACCACCTGGCAGACAATCCGCAATAACCTGCCAGGCATGCAGGAACCACCTCTCAGACGTAAGAGAACCACGTGCCGGACACGCTGGAACCACGTCCTGGACAGACTGGAACCACCTGCCGGACATGCCTGGACCACCTGCCGAGCACGCCGGAACCACCTGCTCGACTCGCAGGACCCATGTGCCAGACACGCCAAAACGAACTGCCGGCTACACCAGAACCACTTACCGGACACTCCGGAATAACCTGCCCGGCATGCCAGAACCACCTCTCAGAAGTGCCAGAAGCACGTGCTGGACATGCCGGAACAACCTATCGGACAGAACGGAACAACCTGCCGGACACACCAAAATCACCTGCGGGCTACGCCAGAACCACTTGGAGGACTCTCCGGGAAAACCTGCCGGGCATGCTGGAACCACCTCTCAGACGTGCCTGAACCACGTGGCGGACACTCCGGAAACGCATGTCGGGCCGGCCGGAACCACCTCTCAGACGTGCCAGAACCTCATGCCGGACACCCCAGAACCACCTGCTGGACAGACCGGAAACACCTGCCGGACACGCCGGAACCACATGTTCGACTCGCTGGAACCACATTCTGGACATGGCAAAATCACCTGCCGCCTATGCCAGAACCGCTTGGCGAACACTCCGGAATCACCTGTCAGGCATGCCGGAACCACCTCTCAGACATGCCAGAACCACATGCCAATGACACCGGAAGCACCTGCCGAGCATGCGGGAAGCACCTGCTCGACTCGCCAGAACCACCTCTCGGACACGCCAAAATCACCTGCCGGCTACGCCACAGCCAGTTGGTGAACACTCCGGAAACACCTGCCGGGCTGGCTGGAGCCACCTGCCAGTCACGCCAACATCACCTGCCAGCTACGCCAGAACCACTTGGCGGAGACTCCAGAAACACCTGTTGGGCCAGCCGGAACCACCTCTCAGACGTGCCAAAACCATGTGCCTGAGATGCTGGAACCACACCCCGAACAGACCGAAACCACCTGCCAGACCCAACTGAACCACCTGCCGAGCACGCAGGAACAACCTGCTCGACTCGCCGGAACCACCTGCCGGGCGCAGCGGAAGCACCTGCCGAGCGCGCCGGAGCCACCTGCTCGCCTCGCCGGAACCACCTGCCGGGCGCAGCGGAAGCACCTGCCGGGCGCGCCGGAGCCACCTGCTCGGCTCGCCGGAACCACCTGCCGGGCCCTAACCCTAACCCTAACCCTAACCCTATCCCCAAACCCTAACCCTAACCCTAACCCCTAACCCTAAGCCTAACCCTAAACCCTAACCCAACCGTAACCCTAACCCTAACCCTACCCCTAACCCTAACCCCTAACCCCAAACCCTAAACCCTAACCCTAACCGTAACCCTAACCCTATCCCTAACCCTAACCTGACGGACAGGCTGGAACCAGCTGCTCAACTCGCCGGAACCACCTGCCAGACATGCCAGAACCACCTGCCGAGCACGCCGGAGCCACCTGCTGGACTCACCAGAACCACCTGCCTGACAGGCCAAAATCAACAGCTGGCTAGGAGAGAACCACCTGGCAGACAATCCGCAATAACCTGCCAGGCATGCAGGAACCACCTCTCAGACATAAGAGAACCACGTGCCGGACACGCTGGAACCACGTCCTGGACAGACTGGAACCACCTGCCGGACATGCCTGGACCACCTGCCGAGCACGCCGGAACCACCTGCTCGACTCGCAGGACCCATGTGCCAGACACGCCAAAACGAACTGCCGGCTACACCAGAACCACTTACCGGACACTCCGGAATAACCTGCCCGGCATGCCAGAACCACCTCTCAGAAGTGCCAGAAGCACGTGCTGGACATGCCGGAACAACCTATCGGACAGAACGGAACAACCTGCCGGACACACCAAAATCACCTGCGGGCTACGCCAGAACCACTTGGAGGACTCTCCGGGAAAACCTGCCGGGCATGCTGGAACCACCTCTCAGACGTGCCTGAACCACGTGGCGGACACTCCGGAAACGCATGTCGGGCCGGCCGGAACCACCTCTCAGACGTGCCAGAACCTCATGCCGGACACCCCAGAACCACCTGCTGGACAGACCGGAAACACCTGCCGGACACGCCGGAACCACATGTTCGACTCGCTGGAACCACATTCTGGACATGGCAAAATCACCTGCCGCCTATGCCAGAACCGCTTGGCGAACACTCCGGAATCACCTGTCAGGCATGCCGGAACCACCTCTCAGACATGCCAGAACCACATGCCAATGACACCGGAAGCACCTGCCGAGCATGAGGGAAGCACCTGCTCGACTCGCCAGAACCACCTCTCGGACACGCCAAAATCACCTGCCGGCTACGCCACAGCCAGTTGGTGAACACTCCGGAAACACCTGCCGGGCTGGCTGGAGCCACCTGCCAGTCACGCCAACATCACCTGCCAGCTACGCCAGAACCACTTGGCGGAGACTCCAGAAACACCTGTTGGGCCAGCCGGAACCACCTCTCAGACGTGCCAAAACCATGTGCCTGAGATGCTGGAACCACACCCCGAACAGACCGAAACCACCTGCCAGACCCAACTGAACCACCTGCCGAGCACGCAGGAACAACCTGCTCGACTCGCCGGAACCACCTGCCGGGCGCAGCGGAAGCACCTGCCGGGCGCGCCGGAGCCACCTGCTCGGCTCGCCGGAACCACCTGCCGGGCCCTAACCCTAACCCTAACCCTAACCCTATCCCAAAACCCTAACCCTAACCCTAACCCCTAACCCTAAGCCTAACCCTAAACCCTAACCCAACCGTAACCCTAACCCTAACCCTACCCCTAACCCTAACCCCTAACCCCAAACCCTAAACCCTAACCCTAACCGTAACCCTAACCCTATCCCTAACCCTAACCTGACGGACAGGCTGGAACCAGCTGCTCAACTCGCCGGAACCACCTGCCAGACATGCCAGAACCACCTGCCGAGCACGCCGGAGCCACCTGCTGGACTCACCAGAACCACCTGCCTGACAGGCCAAAATCAACAGCTGGCTAGGAGAGAACCACCTGGCAGACAATCCGCAATAACCTGCCAGGCATGCAGGAACCACCTCTCAGACGTAAGAGAACCACGTGCCGGACACGCTGGAACCACGTCCTGGACAGACTGGAACCACCTGCCGGACATGCCTGGACCACCTGCCGAGCACGCCGGAACCACCTGCTCGACTCGCAGGACCCATGTGCCAGACACGCCAAAACGAACTGCCGGCTACACCAGAACCACTTACCGGACACTCCGGAATAACCTGCCCGGCATGCCAGAACCACCTCTCAGAAGTGCCAGAAGCACGTGCTGGACATGCCGGAACAACCTATCGGACAGAACGGAACAACCTGCCGGACACACCAAAATCACCTGCGGGCTACGCCAGAACCACTTGGAGGACTCTCCGGGAAAACCTGCCGGGCATGCTGGAACCACCTCTCAGACGTGCCTGAACCACGTGGCGGACACTCCGGAAACGCATGTCGGGCCGGCCGGAACCACCTCTCAGACGTGCCAGAACCTCATGCCGGACACCCCAGAACCACCTGCTGGACAGACCGGAAACACCTGCCGGACACGCCGGAACCACATGTTCGACTCGCTGGAACCACATTCTGGACATGGCAAAATCACCTGCCGCCTATGCCAGAACCGCTTGGCGAACACTCCGGAATCACCTGTCAGGCATGCCGGAACCACCTCTCAGACATGCCAGAACCACATGCCAATGACACCGGAAGCACCTGCCGAGCATGCGGGAAGCACCTGCTCGACTCGCCAGAACCACCTGTCGGACACGCCAAAATCACCTGCCGGCTACGCCACAGCCAGTTGGTGAACACTCCGGAAACACCTGCCGGGCTGGCTGGAGCCACCTGCCAGTCACGCCAACATCACCTGCCAGCTACGCCAGAACCACTTGGCGGAGACTCCAGAAACACCTGTTGGGCCAGCCGGAACCACCTCTCAGACGTGCCAAAACCATGTGCCTGAGATGCTGGAACCACACCCCGAACAGACCGAAACCACCTGCCAGACCCAACTGAACCACCTGCCGAGCACGCAGGAACAACCTGCTCGACTCGCCGGAACCACCTGCCGGGCGCAGCGGAAGCACCTGCCGAGCGCGCCGGAGCCACCTGCTCGCCTCGCCGGAACCACCTGCCGGGCGCAGCGGAAGCACCTGCCGGGCGCGCCGGAGCCACCTGCTCGGCTCGCCGGAACCACCTGCCGGGCCCTAACCCTAACCCTAACCCTAACCCTATCCCCAAACCCTAACCCTAACCCTAACCCCTAACCCTAAGCCTAACCCTAAACCCTAACCCAACCGTAACCCTAACCCTAA
The DNA here is from genome assembly GCF_041296235.1 of Equus asinus. Lineage (NCBI taxonomy): Eukaryota > Metazoa > Chordata > Mammalia > Perissodactyla > Equidae > Equus > Equus asinus. The sequence continues at coordinate 98,157 of NW_027224822.1, forward strand.
CCCTACCCCTAACCCTAACCCCTAACCCCAAACCCTAAACCCTAACCCTAACCGTAACCCTAACCCTATCCCTAACCTTAACCTGACGGACAGGCTGTAACCAGCTGCTCAACTCGCCGGAACCACCTGCCAGACATGCCAGAACCACCTGCCGAGCACGCCGGAGCCACCTGCTGGACTCACCAGAACCACCTGCCTGACAGGCCAAAATCAACAGCTGGCTAGGAGAGAACCACCTGGCAGACAATCCGCAATAACCTGCCAGGCATGCAGGAACCACCTCTCAGACGTAAGAGAACCACGTGCCGGACACGCTGGAACCACGTCCTGGACAGACTGGAACCACCTGCCGGACATGCCTGGACCACCTGCCGAGCACGCCGGAACCACCTGCTCGACTCGCAGGACCCATGTGCCAGACACGCCAAAACGAACTGCCGGCTACACCAGAACCACTTACCGGACACTCCGGAATAACCTGCCCGGCATGCCAGAACCACCTCTCAGAAGTGCCAGAAGCACGTGCTGGACATGCCGGAACAACCTATCGGACAGAACGGAACAACCTGCCGGACACACCAAAATCACCTGCGGGCTACGCCAGAACCACTTGGAGGACTCTCCGGGAAAACCTGCCGGGCATGCTGGAACCACCTCTCAGACGTGCCTGAACCACGTGGCGGACACTCCGGAAACGCATGTCGGGCCGGCCGGAACCACCTCTCAGACGTGCCAGAACCTCATGCCGGACACCCCAGAACCACCTGCTGGACAGACCGGAAACACCTGCCGGACACGCCGGAACCACATGTTCGACTCGCTGGAACCACATTCTGGACATGGCAAAATCACCTGCCGCCTATGCCAGAACCGCTTGGCGAACACTCCGGAATCACCTGTCAGGCATGCCGGAACCACCTCTCAGACATGCCAGAACCACATGCCAATGACACCGGAAGCACCTGCCGAGCATGAGGGAAGCACCTGCTCGACTCGCCAGAACCACCTCTCGGACACGCCAAAATCACCTGCCGGCTACGCCACAGCCAGTTGGTGAACACTCCGGAAACACCTGCCGGGCTGGCTGGAGCCACCTGCCAGTCACGCCAACATCACCTGCCAGCTACGCCAGAACCACTTGGCGGAGACTCCAGAAACACCTGTTGGGCCAGCCGGAACCACCTCTCAGACGTGCCAAAACCATGTGCCTGAGATGCTGGAACCACACCCCGAACAGACCGAAACCACCTGCCAGACCCAACTGAACCACCTGCCGAGCACGCAGGAACAACCTGCTCGACTCGCCGGAACCACCTGCCGGGCGCAGCGGAAGCACCTGCCGAGCGCGCCGGAGCCACCTGCTCGCCTCGCCGGAACCACCTGCCGGGCGCAGCGGAAGCACCTGCCGGGCGCGCCGGAGCCACCTGCTCGGCTCGCCGGAACCACCTGCCGGGCCCTAACCCTAACCCTAACCCTAACCCTATCCCAAAACCCTAACCCTAACCCTAACCCCTAACCCTAAGCCTAACCCTAAACCCTAACCCAACCGTAACCCTAACCCTAACCCTACCCCTAACCCTAACCCCTAACCCCAAACCCTAAACCCTAACCCTAACCGTAACCCTAACCCTATCCCTAACCCTAACCTGACGGACAGGCTGGAACCAGCTGCTCAACTCGCCGGAACCACCTGCCAGACATGCCAGAACCACCTGCCGAGCACGCCGGAGCCACCTGCTGGACTCACCAGAACCACCTGCCTGACAGGCCAAAATCAACAGCTGGCTAGGAGAGAACCACCTGGCAGACAATCCGCAATAACCTGCCAGGCATGCAGGAACCACCTCTCAGACGTAAGAGAACCACGTGCCGGACACGCTGGAACCACGTCCTGGACAGACTGGAACCACCTGCCGGACATGCCTGGACCACCTGCCGAGCACGCCGGAACCACCTGCTCGACTCGCAGGACCCATGTGCCAGACACGCCAAAACGAACTGCCGGCTACACCAGAACCACTTACCGGACACTCCGGAATAACCTGCCCGGCATGCCAGAACCACCTCTCAGAAGTGCCAGAAGCACGTGCTGGACATGCCGGAACAACCTATCGGACAGAACGGAACAACCTGCCGGACACACCAAAATCACCTGCGGGCTACGCCAGAACCACTTGGAGGACTCTCCGGGAAAACCTGCCGGGCATGCTGGAACCACCTCTCAGACGTGCCTGAACCACGTGGCGGACACTCCGGAAACGCATGTCGGGCCGGCCGGAACCACCTCTCAGACGTGCCAGAACCTCATGCCGGACACCCCAGAACCACCTGCTGGACAGACCGGAAACACCTGCCGGACACGCCGGAACCACATGTTCGACTCGCTGGAACCACATTCTGGACATGGCAAAATCACCTGCCGCCTATGCCAGAACCGCTTGGCGAACACTCCGGAATCACCTGTCAGGCATGCCGGAACCACCTCTCAGACATGCCAGAACCACATGCCAATGACACCGGAAGCACCTGCCGAGCATGCGGGAAGCACCTGCTCGACTCGCCAGAACCACCTGTCGGACACGCCAAAATCACCTGCCGGCTACGCCACAGCCAGTTGGTGAACACTCCGGAAACACCTGCCGGGCTGGCTGGAGCCACCTGCCAGTCACGCCAACATCACCTGCCAGCTACGCCAGAACCACTTGGCGGAGACTCCAGAAACACCTGTTGGGCCAGCCGGAACCACCTCTCAGACGTGCCAAAACCATGTGCCTGAGATGCTGGAACCACACCCCGAACAGACCGAAACCACCTGCCAGACCCAACTGAACCACCTGCCGAGCACGCAGGAACAACCTGCTCGACTCGCCGGAACCACCTGCCGGGCGCAGCGGAAGCACCTGCCGAGCGCGCCGGAGCCACCTGCTCGCCTCGCCGGAACCACCTGCCGGGCGCAGCGGAAGCACCTGCCGGGCGCGCCGGAGCCACCTGCTCGGCTCGCCGGAACCACCTGCCGGGCCCTAACCCTAACCCTAACCCTAACCCTATCCCCAAACCCTAACCCTAACCCTAACCCCTAACCCTAAGCCTAACCCTAAACCCTAACCCAACCGTAACCCTAACCCTAACCCTACCCCTAACCCTAACCCCTAACCCCAAACCCTAAACCCTAACCCTAACCGTAACCCTAACCCTATCCCTAACCCTAACCTGACGGACAGGCTGGAACCAGCTGCTCAACTCGCCGGAACCACCTGCCAGACATGCCAGAACCACCTGCCGAGCACGCCGGAGCCACCTGCTGGACTCACCAGAACCACCTGCCTGACAGGCCAAAATCAACAGCTGGCTAGGAGAGAACCACCTGGCAGACAATCCGCAATAACCTGCCAGGCATGCAGGAACCACCTCTCAGACGTAAGAGAACCACGTGCCGGACACGCTGGAACCACGTCCTGGACAGACTGGAACCACCTGCCGGACATGCCTGGACCACCTGCCGAGCACGCCGGAACCACCTGCTCGACTCGCAGGACCCATGTGCCAGACACGCCAAAACGAGCTGCCGGCTACACCAGAACCACTTACCGGACACTCCGGAATAACCTGCCCGGCATGCCAGAACCACCTCTCAGAAGTGCCAGAAGCACGTGCTGGACATGCCGGAACAACCTATCGGACAGAACGGAACAACCTGCCGGACACACCAAAATCACCTGCGGGCTACGCCAGAACCACTTGGAGGACTCTCCGGGAAAACCTGCCGGGCATGCTGGAACCACCTCTCAGACGTGCCTGAACCACGTGGCGGACACTCCGGAAACGCATGTCGGGCCGGCCGGAACCACCTCTCAGACGTGCCAGAACCTCAGGCCGGACACCCCAGAACCACCTGCTGGACAGACCGGAAACACCTGCCGGACACGCCGGAACCACATGTTCGACTCGCTGGAACCACATTCTGGACATGGCAAAATCACCTGCCGCCTATGCCAGAACCGCTTGGCGAACACTCCGGAATCACCTGTCAGGCATGCCGGAACCACCTCTCAGACATGCCAGAACCACATGCCAATGACACCGGAAGCACCTGCCGAGCATGCGGGAAGCACCTGCTCGACTCGCCAGAACCACCTGTCGGACACGCCAAAATCACCTGCCGGCTACGCCACAGCCAGTTGGTGAACACTCCGGAAACACCTGCCGGGCTGGCTGGAGCCACCTGCCAGTCACGCCAACATCACCTGCCAGCTACGCCAGAACCACTTGGCGGAGACTCCAGAAACACCTGTTGGGCCAGCCGGAACCACCTCTCAGACGTGCCAAAACCATGTGCCTGAGATGCTGGAACCACACCCCGAACAGACCGAAACCACCTGCCAGACCCAACTGAACCACCTGCCGAGCACGCAGGAACAACCTGCTCGACTCGCCGGAACCACCTGCCGGGCGCAGCGGAAGCACCTGCCGAGCGCGCCGGAGCCACCTGCTCGCCTCGCCGGAACCACCTGCCGGGCGCAGCGGAAGCACCTGCCGGGCGCGCCGGAGCCACCTGCTCGGCTCGCCGGAACCACCTGCCGGGCCCTAACCCTAACCCTAACCCTAACCCTATCCCCAAACCCTAACCCTAACCCTAACCCCTAACCCTAAGCCTAACCCTAAACCCTAACCCAACCGTAACCCTAACCCTAACCCTACCCCTAACCCTAACCCCTAACCCCAAACCCTAAACCCTAACCCTAACCGTAACCCTAACCCTATCCCTAACCCTAACCTGACGGACAGGCTGGAACCAGCTGCTCAACTCGCCGGAACCACCTGCCAGACATGCCAGAACCACCTGCCGAGCACGCCGGAGCCACCTGCTGGACTCACCAGAACCACCTGCCTGACAGGCCAAAATCAACAGCTGGCTAGGAGAGAACCACCTGGCAGACAATCCGCAATAACCTGCCAGGCATGCAGGAACCACCTCTCAGACGTAAGAGAACCACGTGCCGGACACGCTGGAACCACGTCCTGGACAGACTGGAACCACCTGCCGGACATGCCTGGACCACCTGCCGAGCACGCCGGAACCACCTGCTCGACTCGCAGGACCCATGTGCCAGACACGCCAAAACGAACTGCCGGCTACACCAGAACCACTTACCGGACACTCCGGAATAACCTGCCCGGCATGCCAGAACCACCTCTCAGAAGTGCCAGAAGCACGTGCTGGACATGCCGGAACAACCTATCGGACAGAACGGAACAACCTGCCGGACACACCAAAATCACCTGCGGGCTACGCCAGAACCACTTGGAGGACTCTCCGGGAAAACCTGCCGGGCATGCTGGAACCACCTCTCAGACGTGCCTGAACCACGTGGCGGACACTCCGGAAACGCATGTCGGGCCGGCCGGAACCACCTCTCAGACGTGCCAGAACCTCAGGCCGGACACCCCAGAACCACCTGCTGGACAGACCGGAAACACCTGCCGGACACGCCGGAACCACATGTTCGACTCGCTGGAACCACATTCTGGACATGGCAAAATCACCTGCCGCCTATGCCAGAACCGCTTGGTGAACACTCCGGAATCACCTGTCAGGCATGCCGGAACCACCTCTCAGACATGCCAGAACCACATGCCAATGACACCGGAAGCACCTGCCGAGCATGCGGGAAGCACCTGCTCGACTCGCCAGAACCACCTGTCGGACACGCCAAAATCACCTGCCGGCTACGCCACAGCCAGTTGGTGAACACTCCGGAAACACCTGCCGGGCTGGCTGGAGCCACCTGCCAGTCACGCCAACATCACCTGCCAGCTACGCCAGAACCACTTGGCGGAGACTCCAGAAACACCTGTTGGGCCAGCCGGAACCACCTCTCAGACGTGCCAAAACCATGTGCCTGAGATGCTGGAACCACACCCCGAACAGACCGAAACCACCTGCCAGACCCAACTGAACCACCTGCCGAGCACGCAGGAACAACCTGCTCGCCTCGCCGGAACCACCTGCCGGGCGCAGCGGAAGCACCTGCCGAGCGCGCCGGAGCCACCTGCTCGCCTCGCCGGAACCACCTGCCGGGCGCAGCGGAAGCACCTGCCGGGCGCGCCGGAGCCACCTGCTCGGCTCGCCGGAACCACCTGCCGGGCCCTAACCCTAACCCTAACCCTAACCCTATCCCCAAACCCTAACCCTAACCCTAACCCCTAACCCTAAGCCTAACCCTAAACCCTAACCCAACCGTAACCCTAACCCTAACCCTACCCCTAACCCTAACCCCTAACCCCAAACCCTAAACCCTAACCCTAACCGTAACCCTAACCCTATCCCTAACCCTAACCTGACGGACAGGCTGGAACCAGCTGCTCAACTCGCCGGAACCACCTGCCAGACATGCCAGAACCACCTGCCGAGCACGCCGGAGCCACCTGCTGGACTCACCAGAACCACCTGCCTGACAGGCCAAAATCAACAGCTGGCTAGGAGAGAACCACCTGGCAGACAATCCGCAATAACCTGCCAGGCATGCAGGAACCACCTCTCAGACGTAAGAGAACCACGTGCCGGACACGCTGGAACCACGTCCTGGACAGACTGGAACCACCTGCCGGACATGCCTGGACCACCTGCCGAGCACGCCGGAACCACCTGCTCGACTCGCAGGACCCATGTGCCAGACACGCCAAAACGAACTGCCGGCTACACCAGAACCACTTACCGGACACTCCGGAATAACCTGCCCGGCATGCCAGAACCACCTCTCAGAAGTGCCAGAAGCACGTGCTGGACATGCCGGAACAACCTATCGGACAGAACGGAACAACCTGCCGGACACACCAAAATCACCTGCGGGCTACGCCAGAACCACTTGGAGGACTCTCCGGGAAAACCTGCCGGGCATGCTGGAACCACCTCTCAGACGTGCCTGAACCACGTGGCGGACACTCCGGAAACGCATGTCGGGCCGGCCGGAACCACCTCTCAGACGTGCCAGAACCTCATGCCGGACACCCCAGAACCACCTGCTGGACAGACCGGAAACACCTGCCGGACACGCCGGAACCACATGTTCGACTCGCTGGAACCACATTCTGGACATGGCAAAATCACCTGCCGCCTATGCCAGAACCGCTTGGCGAACACTCCGGAATCACCTGTCAGGCATGCCGGAACCACCTCTCAGACATGCCAGAACCACATGCCAATGACACCGGAAGCACCTGCCGAGCATGAGGGAAGCACCTGCTCGACTCGCCAGAACCACCTCTCGGACACGCCAAAATCACCTGCCGGCTACGCCACAGCCAGTTGGTGAACACTCCGGAAACACCTGCCGGGCTGGCTGGAGCCACCTGCCAGTCACGCCAACATCACCTGCCAGCTACGCCAGAACCACTTGGCGGAGACTCCAGAAACACCTGTTGGGCCAGCCGGAACCACCTCTCAGACGTGCCAAAACCATGTGCCTGAGATGCTGGAACCACACCCCGAACAGACCGAAACCACCTGCCAGACCCAACTGAACCACCTGCCGAGCACGCAGGAACAACCTGCTCGACTCGCCGGAACCACCTGCCGGGCGCAGCGGAAGCACCTGCCGAGCGCGCCGGAGCCACCTGCTCGCCTCGCCGGAACCACCTGCCGGGCGCAGCGGAAGCACCTGCCGGGCGCGCCGGAGCCACCTGCTCGGCTCGCCGGAACCACCTGCCGGGCCCTAACCCTAACCCTAACCCTAACCCTATCCCCAAACCCTAACCCTAACCCTAACCCCTAACCCTAAGCCTAACCCTAAACCCTAACCCAACCGTAACCCTAACCCTAACCCTACCCCTAACCCTAACCCCTAACCCCAAACCCTAAACCCTAACCCTAACCGTAACCCTAACCCTATCCCTAACCCTAACCTGACGGACAGGCTGGAACCAGCTGCTCAACTCGCCGGAACCACCTGCCAGACATGCCAGAACCACCTGCCGAGCACGCCGGAGCCACCTGCTGGACTCACCAGAACCACCTGCCTGACAGGCCAAAATCAACAGCTGGCTAGGAGAGAACCACCTGGCAGACAATCCGCAATAACCTGCCAGGCATGCAGGAACCACCTCTCAGACGTAAGAGAACCACGTGCCGGACACGCTGGAACCACGTCCTGGACAGACTGGAACCACCTGCCGGACATGCCTGGACCACCTGCCGAGCACGCCGGAACCACCTGCTCGACTCGCAGGACCCATGTGCCAGACACGCCAAAACGAACTGCCGGCTACACCAGAACCACTTACCGGACACTCCGGAATAACCTGCCCGGCATGCCAGAACCACCTCTCAGAAGTGCCAGAAGCACGTGCTGGACATGCCGGAACAACCTATCGGACAGAACGGAACAACCTGCCGGACACACCAAAATCACCTGCGGGCTACGCCAGAACCACTTGGAGGACTCTCCGGGAAAACCTGCCGGGCATGCTGGAACCACCTCTCAGACGTGCCTGAACCACGTGGCGGACACTCCGGAAACGCATGTCGGGCCGGCCGGAACCACCTCTCAGACGTGCCAGAACCTCATGCCGGACACCCCAGAACCACCTGCTGGACAGACCGGAAACACCTGCCGGACACGCCGGAACCACATGTTCGACTCGCTGGAACCACATTCTGGACATGGCAAAATCACCTGCCGCCTATGCCAGAACCGCTTGGCGAACACTCCGGAATCACCTGTCAGGCATGCCGGAACCACCTCTCAGACATGCCAGAACCACATGCCAATGACACCGGAAGCACCTGCCGAGCATGAGGGAAGCACCTGCTCGACTCGCCAGAACCACCTGTCGGACACGCCAAAATCACCTGCCGGCTACGCCACAGCCAGTTGGTGAACACTCCGGAAACACCTGCCGGGCTGGCTGGAGCCACCTGCCAGTCACGCCAACATCACCTGCCAGCTACGCCAGAACCACTTGGCGGAGACTCCAGAAACACCTGTTGGGCCAGCCGGAACCACCTCTCAGACGTGCCAAAACCATGTGCCTGAGATGCTGGAACCACACCCCGAACAGACCGAAACCACCTGCCAGACCCAACTGAACCACCTGCCGAGCACGCAGGAACAACCTGCTCGACTCGCCGGAACCACCTGCCGGGCGCAGCGGAAGCACCTGCCGAGCGCGCCGGAGCCACCTGCTCGCCTCGCCGGAACCACCTGCCGGGCGCAGCGGAAGCACCTGCCGGGCGCGCCGGAGCCACCTGCTCGGCTCGCCGGAACCACCTGCCGGGCCCTAACCCTAACCCTAACCCTAACCCTATCCCCAAACCCTAACCCTAACCCTAACCCCTAACCCTAAGCCTAACCCTAAACCCTAACCCAACCGTAACCCTAACCCTAACCCTACCCCTAACCCTAACCCCTAACCCCAAACCCTAAACCCTAACCCTAACCGTAACCCTAACCCTATCCCTAACCCTAACCTGACGGACAGGCTGGAACCAGCTGCTCAACTCGCCGGAACCACCTGCCAGACATGCCAGAACCACCTGCCGAGCACGCCGGAGCCACCTGCTGGACTCACCAGAACCACCTGCCTGACAGGCCAAAATCAACAGCTGGCTAGGAGAGAACCACCTGGCAGACAATCCGCAATAACCTGCCAGGCATGCAGGAACCACCTCTCAGACGTAAGAGAACCACGTGCCGGACACGCTGGAACCACGTCCTGGACAGACTGGAACCACCTGCCGGACATGCCTGGACCACCTGCCGAGCACGCCGGAACCACCTGCTCGACTCGCAGGACCCATGTGCCAGACACGCCAAAACGAACTGCCGGCTACACCAGAACCACTTACCGGACACTCCGGAATAACCTGCCCGGCATGCCAGAACCACCTCTCAGAAGTGCCAGAAGCACGTGCTGGACATGCCGGAACAACCTATCGGACAGAACGGAACAACCTGCCGGACACACCAAAATCACCTGCGGGCTACGCCAGAACCACTTGGAGGACTCTCCGGGAAAACCTGCCGGGCATGCTGGAACCACCTCTCAGACGTGCCTGAACCACGTGGCGGACACTCCGGAAACGCATGTCGGGCCGGCCGGAACCACCTCTCAGACGTGCCAGAACCTCATGCCGGACACCCCAGAACCACCTGCTGGACAGACCGGAAACACCTGCCGGACACGCCGGAACCACATGTTCGACTCGCTGGAACCACATTCTGGACATGGCAAAATCACCTGCCGCCTATGCCAGAACCGCTTGGCGAACACTCCGGAATCACCTGTCAGGCATGCCGGAACCACCTCTCAGACATGCCAGAACCACATGCCAATGACACCGGAAGCACCTGCCGAGCATGCGGGAAGCACCTGCTCGACTCGCCAGAACCACCTGTCGGACACGCCAAAATCACCTGCCGGCTACGCCACAGCCAGTTGGTGAACACTCCGGAAACACCTGCCGGGCTGGCTGGAGCCACCTGCCAGTCACGCCAACATCACCTGCCAGCTACGCCAGAACCACTTGGCGGAGACTCCAGAAACACCTGTTGGGCCAGCCGGAACCACCTCTCAGACGTGCCAAAACCATGTGCCTGAGATGCTGGAACCACACCCCGAACAGACCGAAACCACCTGCCAGACCCAACTGAACCACCTGCCGAGCACGCAGGAACAACCTGCTCGACTCGCCGGAACCACCTGCCGGGCGCAGCGGAAGCACCTGCCGAGCGCGCCGGAGCCACCTGCTCGCCTCGCCGGAACCACCTGCCGGGCGCAGCGGAAGCACCTGCCGGGCGCGCCGGAGCCACCTGCTCGGCTCGCCGGAACCACCTGCCGGGCCCTAACCCTAACCCTAACCCTAACCCTATCCCCAAACCCTAACCCTAACCCTAACCCCTAACCCTAAGCCTAACCCTAAACCCTAACCCAACCGTAACCCTAACCCTAACCCTACCCCTAACCCTAACCCCTAACCCCAAACCCTAAACCCTAACCCTAACCGTAACCCTAACCCTATCCCTAACCCTAACCTGACGGACAGGCTGGAACCAGCTGCTCAACTCGCCGGAACCACCTGCCAGACATGCCAGAACCACCTGCCGAGCACGCCGGAGCCACCTGCTGGACTCACCAGAACCACCTGCCTGACAGGCCAAAATCAACAGCTGGCTAGGAGAGAACCACCTGGCAGACAATCCGCAATAACCTGCCAGGCATGCAGGAACCACCTCTCAGACGTAAGAGAACCACGTGCCGGACACGCTGGAACCACGTCCTGGACAGACTGGAACCACCTGCCGGACATGCCTGGACCACCTGCCGAGCACGCCGGAACCACCTGCTCGACTCGCAGGACCCATGTGCCAGACACGCCAAAACGAACTGCCGGCTACACCAGAACCACTTACCGGACACTCCGGAATAACCTGCCCGGCATGCCAGAACCACCTCTCAGAAGTGCCAGAAGCACGTGCTGGACATGCCGGAACAACCTATCGGACAGAACGGAACAACCTGCCGGACACACCAAAATCACCTGCGGGCTACGCCAGAACCACTTGGAGGACTCTCCGGGAAAACCTGCCGGGCATGCTGGAACCACCTCTCAGACGTGCCTGAACCACGTGGCGGACACTCCGGAAACGCATGTCGGGCCGGCCGGAACCACCTCTCAGACGTGCCAGAACCTCAGGCCGGACACCCCAGAACCACCTGCTGGACAGACCGGAAACACCTGCCGGACACGCCGGAACCACATGTTCGACTCGCTGGAACCACATTCTGGACATGGCAAAATCACCTGCCGCCTATGCCAGAACCGCTTGGCGAACACTCCGGAATCACCTGTCAGGCATGCCGGAACCACCTCTCAGACATGCCAGAACCACATGCCAATGACACCGGAAGCACCTGCCGAGCATGAGGGAAGCACCTGCTCGACTCGCCAGAACCACCTGTCGGACACGCCAAAATCACCTGCCGGCTACGCCACAGCCAGTTGGTGAACACTCCGGAAACACCTGCCGGGCTGGCTGGAGCCACCTGCCAGTCACGCCAACATCACCTGCCAGCTACGCCAGAACCACTTGGCGGAGACTCCAGAAACACCTGTTGGGCCAGCCGGAACCACCTCTCAGACGTGCCAAAACCATGTGCCTGAGATGCTGGAACCACACCCCGAACAGACCGAAACCACCTGCCAGACCCAACTGAACCACCTGCCGAGCACGCAGGAACAACCTGCTCGACTCGCCGGAACCACCTGCCGGGCGCAGCGGAAGCACCTGCCGAGCGCGCCGGAGCCACCTGCTCGCCTCGCCGGAACCACCTGCCGGGCGCAGCGGAAGCACCTGCCGGGCGCGCCGGAGCCACCTGCTCGGCTCGCCGGAACCACCTGCCGGGCCCTAACCCTAACCCTAACCCTAACCCTATCCCCAAACCCTAACCCTAACCCTAACCCCTAACCCTAAGCCTAACCCTAAACCCTAACCCAACCGTAACCCTAACCCTAACCCTACCCCTAACCCTAACCCCTAACCCCAAACCCTAAACCCTAACCCTAACCGTAACCCTAACCCTATCCCTAACCCTAACCTGACGGACAGGCTGGAACCAGCTGCTCAACTCGCCGGAACCACCTGCCAGACATGCCAGAACCACCTGCCGAGCACGCCGGAGCCACCTGCTGGACTCACCAGAACCACCTGCCTGACAGGCCAAAATCAACAGCTGGCTAGGAGAGAACCACCTGGCAGACAATCCGCAATAACCTGCCAGGCATGCAGGAACCACCTCTCAGACGTAAGAGAACCACGTGCCGGACACGCTGGAACCACGTCCTGGACAGACTGGAACCACCTGCCGGACATGCCTGGACCACCTGCCGAGCACGCCGGAACCACCTGCTCGACTCGCAGGACCCATGTGCCAGACACGCCAAAACGAACTGCCGGCTACACCAGAACCACTTACCGGACACTCCGGAATAACCTGCCCGGCATGCCAGAACCACCTCTCAGAAGTGCCAGAAGCACGTGCTGGACATGCCGGAACAACCTATCGGACAGAACGGAACAACCTGCCGGACACACCAAAATCACCTGCGGGCTACGCCAGAACCACTTGGAGGACTCTCCGGGAAAACCTGCCGGGCATGCTGGAACCACCTCTCAGACGTGCCTGAACCACGTGGCGGACACTCCGGAAACGCATGTCGGGCCGGCCGGAACCACCTCTCAGACGTGCCAGAACCTCAGGCCGGACACCCCAGAACCACCTGCTGGACAGACCGGAAACACCTGCCGGACACGCCGGAACCACATGTTCGACTCGCTGGAACCACATTCTGGACATGGCAAAATCACCTGCCGCCTATGCCAGAACCGCTTGGCGAACACTCCGGAATCACCTGTCAGGCATGCCGGAACCACCTCTCAGACATGCCAGAACCACATGCCAATGACACCGGAAGCACCTGCCGAGCATGAGGGAAGCACCTGCTCGACTCGCCAGAACCACCTGTCGGACACGCCAAAATCACCTGCCGGCTACGCCACAGCCAGTTGGTGAACACTCCGGAAACACCTGCCGGGCTGGCTGGAGCCACCTGCCAGTCACGCCAACATCACCTGCCAGCTACGCCAGAACCACTTGGCGGAGACTCCAGAAACACCTGTTGGGCCAGCCGGAACCACCTCTCAGACGTGCCAAAACCATGTGCCTGAGATGCTGGAACCACACCCCGAACAGACCGAAACCACCTGCCAGACCCAACTGAACCACCTGCCGAGCACGCAGGAACAACCTGCTCGACTCGCCGGAACCACCTGCCGGGCGCAGCGGAAGCACCTGCCGAGCGCGCCGGAGCCACCTGCTCGCCTCGCCGGAACCACCTGCCGGGCGCAGCGGAAGCACCTGCCGGGCGCGCCGGAGCCACCTGCTCGGCTCGCCGGAACCACCTGCCGGGCCCTAACCCTAACCCTAACCCTAACCCTATCCCCAAACCCTAACCCTAACCCTAACCCCTAACCCTAAGCCTAACCCTAAACCCTAACCCAACCGTAACCCTAACCCTAACCCTACCCCTAACCCTAACCCCTAACCCCAAACCCTAAACCCTAACCCTAACCGTAACCCTAACCCTATCCCTAACCCTAACCTGACGGACAGGCTGGAACCAGCTGCTCAACTCGCCGGAACCACCTGCCAGACATGCCAGAACCACCTGCCGAGCACGCCGGAGCCACCTGCTGGACTCACCAGAACCACCTGCCTGACAGGCCAAAATCAACAGCTGGCTAGGAGAGAACCACCTGGCAGACAATCCGCAATAACCTGCCAGGCATGCAGGAACCACCTCTCAGACGTAAGAGAACCACGTGCCGGACACGCTGGAACCACGTCCTGGACAGACTGGAACCACCTGCCGGACATGCCTGGACCACCTGCCGAGCACGCCGGAACCACCTGCTCGACTCGCAGGACCCATGTGCCAGACACGCCAAAACGAACTGCCGGCTACACCAGAACCACTTACCGGACACTCCGGAATAACCTGCCCGGCATGCCAGAACCACCTCTCAGAAGTGCCAGAAGCACGTGCTGGACATGCCGGAACAACCTATCGGACAGAACGGAACAACCTGCCGGACACACCAAAATCACCTGCGGGCTACGCCAGAACCACTTGGAGGACTCTCCGGGAAAACCTGCCGGGCATGCTGGAACCACCTCTCAGACGTGCCTGAACCACGTGGCGGACACTCCGGAAACGCATGTCGGGCCGGCCGGAACCACCTCTCAGACGTGCCAGAACCTCAGGCCGGACACCCCAGAACCACCTGCTGGACAGACCGGAAACACCTGCCGGACACGCCGGAACCACATGTTCGACTCGCTGGAACCACATTCTGGACATGGCAAAATCACCTGCCGCCTATGCCAGAACCGCTTGGCGAACACTCCGGAATCACCTGTCAGGCATGCCGGAACCACCTCTCAGACATGCCAGAACCACATGCCAATGACACCGGAAGCACCTGCCGAGCATGCGGGAAGCACCTGCTCGACTCGCCAGAACCACCTGTCGGACACGCCAAAATCACCTGCCGGCTACGCCACAGCCAGTTGGTGAACACTCCGGAAACACCTGCCGGGCTGGCTGGAGCCACCTGCCAGTCACGCCAACATCACCTGCCAGCTACGCCAGAACCACTTGGCGGAGACTCCAGAAACACCTGTTGGGCCAGCCGGAACCACCTCTCAGACGTGCCAAAACCATGTGCCTGAGATGCTGGAACCACACCCCGAACAGACCGAAACCACCTGCCAGACCCAACTGAACCACCTGCCGAGCACGCAGGAACAACCTGCTCGACTCGCCGGAACCACCTGCCGGGCGCAGCGGAAGCACCTGCCGAGCGCGCCGGAGCCACCTGCTCGCCTCGCCGGAACCACCTGCCGGGCGCAGCGGAAGCACCTGCCGGGCGCGCCGGAGCCACCTGCTCGGCTCGCCGGAACCACCTGCCGGGCCCTAACCCTAACCCTAACCCTAACCCTATCCCCAAACCCTAACCCTAACCCTAACCCCTAACCCTAAGCCTAACCCTAAACCCTAACCCAACCGTAACCCTAACCCTAACCCTACCCCTAACCCTAACCCCTAACCCCAAACCCTAAACCCTAACCCTAACCGTAACCCTAACCCTATCCCTAACCCTAACCTGACGGACAGGCTGGAACCAGCTGCTCAACTCGCCGGAACCACCTGCCAGACATGCCAGAACCACCTGCCGAGCACGCCGGAGCCACCTGCTGGACTCACCAGAACCACCTGCCTGACAGGCCAAAATCAACAGCTGGCTAGGAGAGAACCACCTGGCAGACAATCCGCAATAACCTGCCAGGCATGCAGGAACCACCTCTCAGACGTAAGAGAACCACGTGCCGGACACGCTGGAACCACGTCCTGGACAGACTGGAACCACCTGCCGGACATGCCTGGACCACCTGCCGAGCACGCCGGAACCACCTGCTCGACTCGCAGGACCCATGTGCCAGACACGCCAAAACGAACTGCCGGCTACACCAGAACCACTTACCGGACACTCCGGAATAACCTGCCCGGCATGCCAGAACCACCTCTCAGAAGTGCCAGAAGCACGTGCTGGACATGCCGGAACAACCTATCGGACAGAACGGAACAACCTGCCGGACACACCAAAATCACCTGCGGGCTACGCCAGAACCACTTGGAGGACTCTCCGGGAAAACCTGCCGGGCATGCTGGAACCACCTCTCAGACGTGCCTGAACCACGTGGCGGACACTCCGGAAACGCATGTCGGGCCGGCCGGAACCACCTCTCAGACGTGCCAGAACCTCAGGCCGGACACCCCAGAACCACCTGCTGGACAGACCGGAAACACCTGCCGGACACGCCGGAACCACATGTTCGACTCGCTGGAACCACATTCTGGACATGGCAAAATCACCTGCCGCCTATGCCAGAACCGCTTGGCGAACACTCCGGAATCACCTGTCAGGCATGCCGGAACCACCTCTCAGACATGCCAGAACCACATGCCAATGACACCGGAAGCACCTGCCGAGCATGAGGGAAGCACCTGCTCGACTCGCCAGAACCACCTGTCGGACACGCCAAAATCACCTGCCGGCTACGCCACAGCCAGTTGGTGAACACTCCGGAAACACCTGCCGGGCTGGCTGGAGCCACCTGCCAGTCACGCCAACATCACCTGCCAGCTACGCCAGAACCACTTGGCGGAGACTCCAGAAACACCTGTTGGGCCAGCCGGAACCACCTCTCAGACGTGCCAAAACCATGTGCCTGAGATGCTGGAACCACACCCCGAACAGACCGAAACCACCTGCCAGACCCAACTGAACCACCTGCCGAGCACGCAGGAACAACCTGCTCGACTCGCCGGAACCACCTGCCGGGCGCAGCGGAAGCACCTGCCGAGCGCGCCGGAGCCACCTGCTCGCCTCGCCGGAACCACCTGCCGGGCGCAGCGGAAGCACCTGCCGGGCGCGCCGGAGCCACCTGCTCGGCTCGCCGGAACCACCTGCCGGGCCCTAACCCTAACCCTAACCCTAACCCTATCCCCAAACCCTAACCCTAACCCTAACCCCTAACCCTAAGCCTAACCCTAAACCCTAACCCAACCGTAACCCTAACCCTAACCCTACCCCTAACCCTAACCCCTAACCCCAAACCCTAAACCCTAACCCTAACCGTAACCCTAACCCTATCCCTAACCCTAACCTGACGGACAGGCTGGAACCAGCTGCTCAACTCGCCGGAACCACCTGCCAGACATGCCAGAACCACCTGCCGAGCACGCCGGAGCCACCTGCTGGACTCACCAGAACCACCTGCCTGACAGGCCAAAATCAACAGCTGGCTAGGAGAGAACCACCTGGCAGACAATCCGCAATAACCTGCCAGGCATGCAGGAACCACCTCTCAGACGTAAGAGAACCACGTGCCGGACACGCTGGAACCACGTCCTGGACAGACTGGAACCACCTGCCGGACATGCCTGGACCACCTGCCGAGCACGCCGGAACCACCTGCTCGACTCGCAGGACCCATGTGCCAGACACGCCAAAACGAACTGCCGGCTACACCAGAACCACTTACCGGACACTCCGGAATAACCTGCCCGGCATGCCAGAACCACCTCTCAGAAGTGCCAGAAGCACGTGCTGGACATGCCGGAACAACCTATCGGACAGAACGGAACAACCTGCCGGACACACCAAAATCACCTGCGGGCTACGCCAGAACCACTTGGAGGACTCTCCGGGAAAACCTGCCGGGCATGCTGGAACCACCTCTCAGACGTGCCTGAACCACGTGGCGGACACTCCGGAAACGCATGTCGGGCCGGCCGGAACCACCTCTCAGACGTGCCAGAACCTCAGGCCGGACACCCCAGAACCACCTGCTGGACAGACCGGAAACACCTGCCGGACACGCCGGAACCACATGTTCGACTCGCTGGAACCACATTCTGGACATGGCAAAATCACCTGCCGCCTATGCCAGAACCGCTTGGCGAACACTCCGGAATCACCTGTCAGGCATGCCGGAACCACCTCTCAGACATGCCAGAACCACATGCCAATGACACCGGAAGCACCTGCCGAGCATGCGGGAAGCACCTGCTCGACTCGCCAGAACCACCTGTCGGACACGCCAAAATCACCTGCCGGCTACGCCACAGCCAGTTGGTGAACACTCCGGAAACACCTGCCGGGCTGGCTGGAGCCACCTGCCAGTCACGCCAACATCACCTGCCAGCTACGCCAGAACCACTTGGCGGAGACTCCAGAAACACCTGTTGGGCCAGCCGGAACCACCTCTCAGACGTGCCAAAACCATGTGCCTGAGATGCTGGAACCACACCCCGAACAGACCGAAACCACCTGCCAGACCCAACTGAACCACCTGCCGAGCACGCAGGAACAACCTGCTCGACTCGCCGGAACCACCTGCCGGGCGCAGCGGAAGCACCTGCCGAGCGCGCCGGAGCCACCTGCTCGCCTCGCCGGAACCACCTGCCGGGCGCAGCGGAAGCACCTGCCGGGCGCGCCGGAGCCACCTGCTCGGCTCGCCGGAACCACCTGCCGGGCCCTAACCCTAACCCTAACCCTAACCCTATCCCCAAACCCTAACCCTAACCCTAACCCCTAACCCTAAGCCTAACCCTAAACCCTAACCCAACCGTAACCCTAACCCTAACCCTACCCCTAACCCTAACCCCTAACCCCAAACCCTAAACCCTAACCCTAACCGTAACCCTAACCCTATCCCTAACCCTAACCTGACGGACAGGCTGGAACCAGCTGCTCAACTCGCCGGAACCACCTGCCAGACATGCCAGAACCACCTGCCGAGCACGCCGGAGCCACCTGCTGGACTCACCAGAACCACCTGCCTGACAGGCCAAAATCAACAGCTGGCTAGGAGAGAACCACCTGGCAGACAATCCGCAATAACCTGCCAGGCATGCAGGAACCACCTCTCAGACGTAAGAGAACCACGTGCCGGACACGCTGGAACCACGTCCTGGACAGACTGGAACCACCTGCCGGACATGCCTGGACCACCTGCCGAGCACGCCGGAACCACCTGCTCGACTCGCAGGACCCATGTGCCAGACACGCCAAAACGAACTGCCGGCTACACCAGAACCACTTACCGGACACTCCGGAATAACCTGCCCGGCATGCCAGAACCACCTCTCAGAAGTGCCAGAAGCACGTGCTGGACATGCCGGAACAACCTATCGGACAGAACGGAACAACCTGCCGGACACACCAAAATCACCTGCGGGCTACGCCAGAACCACTTGGAGGACTCTCCGGGAAAACCTGCCGGGCATGCTGGAACCACCTCTCAGACGTGCCTGAACCACGTGGCGGACACTCCGGAAACGCATGTCGGGCCGGCCGGAACCACCTCTCAGACGTGCCAGAACCTCAGGCCGGACACCCCAGAACCACCTGCTGGACAGACCGGAAACACCTGCCGGACACGCCGGAACCACATGTTCGACTCGCTGGAACCACATTCTGGACATGGCAAAATCACCTGCCGCCTATGCCAGAACCGCTTGGCGAACACTCCGGAATCACCTGTCAGGCATGCCGGAACCACCTCTCAGACATGCCAGAACCACATGCCAATGACACCGGAAGCACCTGCCGAGCATGAGGGAAGCACCTGCTCGACTCGCCAGAACCACCTGTCGGACACGCCAAAATCACCTGCCGGCTACGCCACAGCCAGTTGGTGAACACTCCGGAAACACCTGCCGGGCTGGCTGGAGCCACCTGCCAGTCACGCCAACATCACCTGCCAGCTACGCCAGAACCACTTGGCGGAGACTCCAGAAACACCTGTTGGGCCAGCCGGAACCACCTCTCAGACGTGCCAAAACCATGTGCCTGAGATGCTGGAACCACACCCCGAACAGACCGAAACCACCTGCCAGACCCAACTGAACCACCTGCCGAGCACGC
Organism: Equus asinus; assembly: GCF_041296235.1. Classification (NCBI taxonomy): domain Eukaryota; kingdom Metazoa; phylum Chordata; class Mammalia; order Perissodactyla; family Equidae; genus Equus; species Equus asinus. The sequence continues at coordinate 118,208 of NW_027224822.1, forward strand.
AGGAACAACCTGCTCGACTCGCCGGAACCACCTGCCGGGCGCAGCGGAAGCACCTGCCGAGCGCGCCGGAGCCACCTGCTCGCCTCGCCGGAACCACCTGCCGGGCGCAGCGGAAGCACCTGCCGGGCGCGCCGGAGCCACCTGCTCGGCTCGCCGGAACCACCTGCCGGGCCCTAACCCTAACCCTAACCCTAACCCTATCCCCAAACCCTAACCCTAACCCTAACCCCTAACCCTAAGCCTAACCCTAAACCCTAACCCAACCGTAACCCTAACCCTAACCCTACCCCTAACCCTAACCCCTAACCCCAAACCCTAAACCCTAACCCTAACCGTAACCCTAACCCTATCCCTAACCCTAACCTGACGGACAGGCTGGAACCAGCTGCTCAACTCGCCGGAACCACCTGCCAGACATGCCAGAACCACCTGCCGAGCACGCCGGAGCCACCTGCTGGACTCACCAGAACCACCTGCCTGACAGGCCAAAATCAACAGCTGGCTATGAGAGAACCACCTGGCAGACAATCCGCAATAACCTGCCAGGCATGCAGGAACCACCTCTCAGACGTAAGAGAACCACGTGCCGGACACGCTGGAACCACGTCCTGGACAGACTGGAACCACCTGCCGGACATGCCTGGACCACCTGCCGAGCACGCCGGAACCACCTGCTCGACTCGCAGGACCCATGTGCCAGACACGCCAAAACGAACTGCCGGCTACACCAGAACCACTTACCGGACACTCCGGAATAACCTGCCCGGCATGCCAGAACCACCTCTCAGAAGTGCCAGAAGCACGTGCTGGACATGCCGGAACAACCTATCGGACAGAACGGAACAACCTGCCGGACACACCAAAATCACCTGCGGGCTACGCCAGAACCACTTGGAGGACTCTCCGGGAAAACCTGCCGGGCATGCTGGAACCACCTCTCAGACGTGCCTGAACCACGTGGCGGACACTCCGGAAACGCATGTCGGGCCGGCCGGAACCACCTCTCAGACGTGCCAGAACCTCATGCCGGACACCCCAGAACCACCTGCTGGACAGACCGGAAACACCTGCCGGACACGCCGGAACCACATGTTCGACTCGCTGGAACCACATTCTGGACATGGCAAAATCACCTGCCGCCTATGCCAGAACCGCTTGGCGAACACTCCGGAATCACCTGTCAGGCATGCCGGAACCACCTCTCAGACATGCCAGAACCACATGCCAATGACACCGGAAGCACCTGCCGAGCATGAGGGAAGCACCTGCTCGACTCGCCAGAACCACCTGTCGGACACGCCAAAATCACCTGCCGGCTACGCCACAGCCAGTTGGTGAACACTCCGGAAACACCTGCCGGGCTGGCTGGAGCCACCTGCCAGTCACGCCAACATCACCTGCCAGCTACGCCAGAACCACTTGGCGGAGACTCCAGAAACACCTGTTGGGCCAGCCGGAACCACCTCTCAGACGTGCCAAAACCATGTGCCTGAGATGCTGGAACCACACCCCGAACAGACCGAAACCACCTGCCAGACCCAACTGAACCACCTGCCGAGCACGCAGGAACAACCTGCTCGACTCGCCGGAACCACCTGCCGGGCGCAGCGGAAGCACCTGCCGAGCGCGCCGGAGCCACCTGCTCGCCTCGCCGGAACCACCTGCCGGGCGCAGCGGAAGCACCTGCCGGGCGCGCCGGAGCCACCTGCTCGGCTCGCCGGAACCACCTGCCGGGCCCTAACCCTAACCCTAACCCTAACCCTATCCCCAAACCCTAACCCTAACCCTAACCCCTAACCCTAAGCCTAACCCTAAACCCTAACCCAACCGTAACCCTAACCCTAACCCTACCCCTAACCCTAACCCCTAACCCCAAACCCTAAACCCTAACCCTAACCGTAACCCTAACCCTATCCCTAACCCTAACCTGACGGACAGGCTGGAACCAGCTGCTCAACTCGCCGGAACCACCTGCCAGACATGCCAGAACCACCTGCCGAGCACGCCGGAGCCACCTGCTGGACTCACCAGAACCACCTGCCTGACAGGCCAAAATCAACAGCTGGCTAGGAGAGAACCACCTGGCAGACAATCCGCAATAACCTGCCAGGCATGCAGGAACCACCTCTCAGACGTAAGAGAACCACGTGCCGGACACGCTGGAACCACGTCCTGGACAGACTGGAACCACCTGCCGGACATGCCTGGACCACCTGCCGAGCACGCCGGAACCACCTGCTCGACTCGCAGGACCCATGTGCCAGACACGCCAAAACGAACTGCCGGCTACACCAGAACCACTTACCGGACACTCCGGAATAACCTGCCCGGCATGCCAGAACCACCTCTCAGAAGTGCCAGAAGCACGTGCTGGACATGCCGGAACAACCTATCGGACAGAACGGAACAACCTGCCGGACACACCAAAATCACCTGCGGGCTACGCCAGAACCACTTGGAGGACTCTCCGGGAAAACCTGCCGGGCATGCTGGAACCACCTCTCAGACGTGCCTGAACCACGTGGCGGACACTCCGGAAACGCATGTCGGGCCGGCCGGAACCACCTCTCAGACGTGCCAGAACCTCAGGCCGGACACCCCAGAACCACCTGCTGGACAGACCGGAAACACCTGCCGGACACGCCGGAACCACATGTTCGACTCGCTGGAACCACATTCTGGACATGGCAAAATCACCTGCCGCCTATGCCAGAACCGCTTGGCGAACACTCCGGAATCACCTGTCAGGCATGCCGGAACCACCTCTCAGACATGCCAGAACCACATGCCAATGACACCGGAAGCACCTGCCGAGCATGAGGGAAGCACCTGCTCGACTCGCCAGAACCACCTGTCGGACACGCCAAAATCACCTGCCGGCTACGCCACAGCCAGTTGGTGAACACTCCGGAAACACCTGCCGGGCTGGCTGGAGCCACCTGCCAGTCACGCCAACATCACCTGCCAGCTACGCCAGAACCACTTGGCGGAGACTCCAGAAACACCTGTTGGGCCAGCCGGAACCACCTCTCAGACGTGCCAAAACCATGTGCCTGAGATGCTGGAACCACACCCCGAACAGACCGAAACCACCTGCCAGACCCAACTGAACCACCTGCCGAGCACGCAGGAACAACCTGCTCGACTCGCCGGAACCACCTGCCGGGCGCAGCGGAAGCACCTGCCGAGCGCGCCGGAGCCACCTGCTCGCCTCGCCGGAACCACCTGCCGGGCGCAGCGGAAGCACCTGCCGGGCGCGCCGGAGCCACCTGCTCGGCTCGCCGGAACCACCTGCCGGGCCCTAACCCTAACCCTAACCCTAACCCTATCCCCAAACCCTAACCCTAACCCTAACCCCTAACCCTAAGCCTAACCCTAAACCCTAACCCAACCGTAACCCTAACCCTAACCCTACCCCTAACCCTAACCCCTAACCCCAAACCCTAAACCCTAACCCTAACCGTAACCCTAACCCTATCCCTAACCCTAACCTGACGGACAGGCTGGAACCAGCTGCTCAACTCGCCGGAACCACCTGCCAGACATGCCAGAACCACCTGCCGAGCACGCCGGAGCCACCTGCTGGACTCACCAGAACCACCTGCCTGACAGGCCAAAATCAACAGCTGGCTAGGAGAGAACCACCTGGCAGACAATCCGCAATAACCTGCCAGGCATGCAGGAACCACCTCTCAGACGTAAGAGAACCACGTGCCGGACACGCTGGAACCACGTCCTGGACAGACTGGAACCACCTGCCGGACATGCCTGGACCACCTGCCGAGCACGCCGGAACCACCTGCTCGACTCGCAGGACCCATGTGCCAGACACGCCAAAACGAACTGCCGGCTACACCAGAACCACTTACCGGACACTCCGGAATAACCTGCCCGGCATGCCAGAACCACCTCTCAGAAGTGCCAGAAGCACGTGCTGGACATGCCGGAACAACCTATCGGACAGAACGGAACAACCTGCCGGACACACCAAAATCACCTGCGGGCTACGCCAGAACCACTTGGAGGACTCTCCGGGAAAACCTGCCGGGCATGCTGGAACCACCTCTCAGACGTGCCTGAACCACGTGGCGGACACTCCGGAAACGCATGTCGGGCCGGCCGGAACCACCTCTCAGACGTGCCAGAACCTCAGGCCGGACACCCCAGAACCACCTGCTGGACAGACCGGAAACACCTGCCGGACACGCCGGAACCACATGTTCGACTCGCTGGAACCACATTCTGGACATGGCAAAATCACCTGCCGCCTATGCCAGAACCGCTTGGCGAACACTCCGGAATCACCTGTCAGGCATGCCGGAACCACCTCTCAGACATGCCAGAACCACATGCCAATGACACCGGAAGCACCTGCCGAGCATGAGGGAAGCACCTGCTCGACTCGCCAGAACCACCTGTCGGACACGCCAAAATCACCTGCCGGCTACGCCACAGCCAGTTGGTGAACACTCCGGAAACACCTGCCGGGCTGGCTGGAGCCACCTGCCAGTCACGCCAACATCACCTGCCAGCTACGCCAGAACCACTTGGCGGAGACTCCAGAAACACCTGTTGGGCCAGCCGGAACCACCTCTCAGACGTGCCAAAACCATGTGCCTGAGATGCTGGAACCACACCCCGAACAGACCGAAACCACCTGCCAGACCCAACTGAACCACCTGCCGAGCACGCAGGAACAACCTGCTCGACTCGCCGGAACCACCTGCCGGGCGCAGCGGAAGCACCTGCCGAGCGCGCCGGAGCCACCTGCTCGCCTCGCCGGAACCACCTGCCGGGCGCAGCGGAAGCACCTGCCGGGCGCGCCGGAGCCACCTGCTCGGCTCGCCGGAACCACCTGCCGGGCCCTAACCCTAACCCTAACCCTAACCCTATCCCCAAACCCTAACCCTAACCCTAACCCCTAACCCTAAGCCTAACCCTAAACCCTAACCCAACCGTAACCCTAACCCTAACCCTACCCCTAACCCTAACCCCTAACCCCAAACCCTAAACCCTAACCCTAACCGTAACCCTAACCCTATCCCTAACCCTAACCTGACGGACAGGCTGGAACCAGCTGCTCAACTCGCCGGAACCACCTGCCAGACATGCCAGAACCACCTGCCGAGCACGCCGGAGCCACCTGCTGGACTCACCAGAACCACCTGCCTGACAGGCCAAAATCAACAGCTGGCTAGGAGAGAACCACCTGGCAGACAATCCGCAATAACCTGCCAGGCATGCAGGAACCACCTCTCAGACGTAAGAGAACCACGTGCCGGACACGCTGGAACCACGTCCTGGACAGACTGGAACCACCTGCCGGACATGCCTGGACCACCTGCCGAGCACGCCGGAACCACCTGCTCGACTCGCAGGACCCATGTGCCAGACACGCCAAAACGAACTGCCGGCTACACCAGAACCACTTACCGGACACTCCGGAATAACCTGCCCGGCATGCCAGAACCACCTCTCAGAAGTGCCAGAAGCACGTGCTGGACATGCCGGAACAACCTATCGGACAGAACGGAACAACCTGCCGGACACACCAAAATCACCTGCGGGCTACGCCAGAACCACTTGGAGGACTCTCCGGGAAAACCTGCCGGGCATGCTGGAACCACCTCTCAGACGTGCCTGAACCACGTGGCGGACACTCCGGAAACGCATGTCGGGCCGGCCGGAACCACCTCTCAGACGTGCCAGAACCTCAGGCCGGACACCCCAGAACCACCTGCTGGACAGACCGGAAACACCTGCCGGACACGCCGGAACCACATGTTCGACTCGCTGGAACCACATTCTGGACATGGCAAAATCACCTGCCGCCTATGCCAGAACCGCTTGGCGAACACTCCGGAATCACCTGTCAGGCATGCCGGAACCACCTCTCAGACATGCCAGAACCACATGCCAATGACACCGGAAGCACCTGCCGAGCATGAGGGAAGCACCTGCTCGACTCGCCAGAACCACCTGTCGGACACGCCAAAATCACCTGCCGGCTACGCCACAGCCAGTTGGTGAACACTCCGGAAACACCTGCCGGGCTGGCTGGAGCCACCTGCCAGTCACGCCAACATCACCTGCCAGCTACGCCAGAACCACTTGGCGGAGACTCCAGAAACACCTGTTGGGCCAGCCGGAACCACCTCTCAGACGTGCCAAAACCATGTGCCTGAGATGCTGGAACCACACCCCGAACAGACCGAAACCACCTGCCAGACCCAACTGAACCACCTGCCGAGCACGCAGGAACAACCTGCTCGACTCGCCGGAACCACCTGCCGGGCGCAGCGGAAGCACCTGCCGAGCGCGCCGGAGCCACCTGCTCGCCTCGCCGGAACCACCTGCCGGGCGCAGCGGAAGCACCTGCCGGGCGCGCCGGAGCCACCTGCTCGGCTCGCCGGAACCACCTGCCGGGCCCTAACCCTAACCCTAACCCTAACCCTATCCCCAAACCCTAACCCTAACCCTAACCCCTAACCCTAAGCCTAACCCTAAACCCTAACCCAACCGTAACCCTAACCCTAACCCTACCCCTAACCCTAACCCCTAACCCCAAACCCTAAACCCTAACCCTAACCGTAACCCTAACCCTATCCCTAACCCTAACCTGACGGACAGGCTGGAACCAGCTGCTCAACTCGCCGGAACCACCTGCCAGACATGCCAGAACCACCTGCCGAGCACGCCGGAGCCACCTGCTGGACTCACCAGAACCACCTGCCTGACAGGCCAAAATCAACAGCTGGCTAGGAGAGAACCACCTGGCAGACAATCCGCAATAACCTGCCAGGCATGCAGGAACCACCTCTCAGACGTAAGAGAACCACGTGCCGGACACGCTGGAACCACGTCCTGGACAGACTGGAACCACCTGCCGGACATGCCTGGACCACCTGCCGAGCACGCCGGAACCACCTGCTCGACTCGCAGGACCCATGTGCCAGACACGCCAAAACGAACTGCCGGCTACACCAGAACCACTTACCGGACACTCCGGAATAACCTGCCCGGCATGCCAGAACCACCTCTCAGAAGTGCCAGAAGCACGTGCTGGACATGCCGGAACAACCTATCGGACAGAACGGAACAACCTGCCGGACACACCAAAATCACCTGCGGGCTACGCCAGAACCACTTGGAGGACTCTCCGGGAAAACCTGCCGGGCATGCTGGAACCACCTCTCAGACGTGCCTGAACCACGTGGCGGACACTCCGGAAACGCATGTCGGGCCGGCCGGAACCACCTCTCAGACGTGCCAGAACCTCAGGCCGGACACCCCAGAACCACCTGCTGGACAGACCGGAAACACCTGCCGGACACGCCGGAACCACATGTTCGACTCGCTGGAACCACATTCTGGACATGGCAAAATCACCTGCCGCCTATGCCAGAACCGCTTGGCGAACACTCCGGAATCACCTGTCAGGCATGCCGGAACCACCTCTCAGACATGCCAGAACCACATGCCAATGACACCGGAAGCACCTGCCGAGCATGAGGGAAGCACCTGCTCGACTCGCCAGAACCACCTCTCGGACACGCCAAAATCACCTGCCGGCTACGCCACAGCCAGTTGGTGAACACTCCGGAAACACCTGCCGGGCTGGCTGGAGCCACCTGCCAGTCACGCCAACATCACCTGCCAGCTACGCCAGAACCACTTGGCGGAGACTCCAGAAACACCTGTTGGGCCAGCCGGAACCACCTCTCAGACGTGCCAAAACCATGTGCCTGAGATGCTGGAACCACACCCCGAACAGACCGAAACCACCTGCCAGACCCAACTGAACCACCTGCCGAGCACGCAGGAACAACCTGCTCGACTCGCCGGAACCACCTGCCGGGCGCAGCGGAAGCACCTGCCGAGCGCGCCGGAGCCACCTGCTCGCCTCGCCGGAACCACCTGCCGGGCGCAGCGGAAGCACCTGCCGGGCGCGCCGGAGCCACCTGCTCGGCTCGCCGGAACCACCTGCCGGGCCCTAACCCTAACCCTAACCCTAACCCTATCCCCAAACCCTAACCCTAACCCTAACCCCTAACCCTAAGCCTAACCCTAAACCCTAACCCAACCGTAACCCTAACCCTAACCCTACCCCTAACCCTAACCCCTAACCCCAAACCCTAAACCCTAACCCTAACCGTAACCCTAACCCTATCCCTAACCCTAACCTGACGGACAGGCTGGAACCAGCTGCTCAACTCGCCGGAACCACCTGCCAGACATGCCAGAACCACCTGCCGAGCACGCCGGAGCCACCTGCTGGACTCACCAGAACCACCTGCCTGACAGGCCAAAATCAACAGCTGGCTAGGAGAGAACCACCTGGCAGACAATCCGCAATAACCTGCCAGGCATGCAGGAACCACCTCTCAGACGTAAGAGAACCACGTGCCGGACACGCTGGAACCACGTCCTGGACAGACTGGAACCACCTGCCGGACATGCCTGGACCACCTGCCGAGCACGCCGGAACCACCTGCTCGACTCGCAGGACCCATGTGCCAGACACGCCAAAACGAACTGCCGGCTACACCAGAACCACTTACCGGACACTCCGGAATAACCTGCCCGGCATGCCAGAACCACCTCTCAGAAGTGCCAGAAGCACGTGCTGGACATGCCGGAACAACCTATCGGACAGAACGGAACAACCTGCCGGACACACCAAAATCACCTGCGGGCTACGCCAGAACCACTTGGAGGACTCTCCGGGAAAACCTGCCGGGCATGCTGGAACCACCTCTCAGACGTGCCTGAACCACGTGGCGGACACTCCGGAAACGCATGTCGGGCCGGCCGGAACCACCTCTCAGACGTGCCAGAACCTCAGGCCGGACACCCCAGAACCACCTGCTGGACAGACCGGAAACACCTGCCGGACACGCCGGAACCACATGTTCGACTCGCTGGAACCACATTCTGGACATGGCAAAATCACCTGCCGCCTATGCCAGAACCGCTTGGCGAACACTCCGGAATCACCTGTCAGGCATGCCGGAACCACCTCTCAGACATGCCAGAACCACATGCCAATGACACCGGAAGCACCTGCCGAGCATGAGGGAAGCACCTGCTCGACTCGCCAGAACCACCTGTCGGACACGCCAAAATCACCTGCCGGCTACGCCACAGCCAGTTGGTGAACACTCCGGAAACACCTGCCGGGCTGGCTGGAGCCACCTGCCAGTCACGCCAACATCACCTGCCAGCTACGCCAGAACCACTTGGCGGAGACTCCAGAAACACCTGTTGGGCCAGCCGGAACCACCTCTCAGACGTGCCAAAACCATGTGCCTGAGATGCTGGAACCACACCCCGAACAGACCGAAACCACCTGCCAGACCCAACTGAACCACCTGCCGAGCACGCAGGAACAACCTGCTCGACTCGCCGGAACCACCTGCCGGGCGCAGCGGAAGCACCTGCCGAGCGCGCCGGAGCCACCTGCTCGCCTCGCCGGAACCACCTGCCGGGCGCAGCGGAAGCACCTGCCGGGCGCGCCGGAGCCACCTGCTCGGCTCGCCGGAACCACCTGCCGGGCCCTAACCCTAACCCTAACCCTAACCCTATCCCCAAACCCTAACCCTAACCCTAACCCCTAACCCTAAGCCTAACCCTAAACCCTAACCCAACCGTAACCCTAACCCTAACCCTACCCCTAACCCTAACCCCTAACCCCAAACCCTAAACCCTAACCCTAACCGTAACCCTAACCCTATCCCTAACCCTAACCTGACGGACAGGCTGGAACCAGCTGCTCAACTCGCCGGAACCACCTGCCAGACATGCCAGAACCACCTGCCGAGCACGCCGGAGCCACCTGCTGGACTCACCAGAACCACCTGCCTGACAGGCCAAAATCAACAGCTGGCTAGGAGAGAACCACCTGGCAGACAATCCGCAATAACCTGCCAGGCATGCAGGAACCACCTCTCAGACGTAAGAGAACCACGTGCCGGACACGCTGGAACCACGTCCTGGACAGACTGGAACCACCTGCCGGACATGCCTGGACCACCTGCCGAGCACGCCGGAACCACCTGCTCGACTCGCAGGACCCATGTGCCAGACACGCCAAAACGAACTGCCGGCTACACCAGAACCACTTACCGGACACTCCGGAATAACCTGCCCGGCATGCCAGAACCACCTCTCAGAAGTGCCAGAAGCACGTGCTGGACATGCCGGAACAACCTATCGGACAGAACGGAACAACCTGCCGGACACACCAAAATCACCTGCGGGCTACGCCAGAACCACTTGGAGGACTCTCCGGGAAAACCTGCCGGGCATGCTGGAACCACCTCTCAGACGTGCCTGAACCACGTGGCGGACACTCCGGAAACGCATGTCGGGCCGGCCGGAACCACCTCTCAGACGTGCCAGAACCTCAGGCCGGACACCCCAGAACCACCTGCTGGACAGACCGGAAACACCTGCCGGACACGCCGGAACCACATGTTCGACTCGCTGGAACCACATTCTGGACATGGCAAAATCACCTGCCGCCTATGCCAGAACCGCTTGGCGAACACTCCGGAATCACCTGTCAGGCATGCCGGAACCACCTCTCAGACATGCCAGAACCACATGCCAATGACACCGGAAGCACCTGCCGAGCATGAGGGAAGCACCTGCTCGACTCGCCAGAACCACCTCTCGGACACGCCAAAATCACCTGCCGGCTACGCCACAGCCAGTTGGTGAACACTCCGGAAACACCTGCCGGGCTGGCTGGAGCCACCTGCCAGTCACGCCAACATCACCTGCCAGCTACGCCAGAACCACTTGGCGGAGACTCCAGAAACACCTGTTGGGCCAGCCGGAACCACCTCTCAGACGTGCCAAAACCATGTGCCTGAGATGCTGGAACCACACCCCGAACAGACCGAAACCACCTGCCAGACCCAACTGAACCACCTGCCGAGCACGCAGGAACAACCTGCTCGACTCGCCGGAACCACCTGCCGGGCGCAGCGGAAGCACCTGCCGAGCGCGCCGGAGCCACCTGCTCGCCTCGCCGGAACCACCTGCCGGGCGCAGCGGAAGCACCTGCCGGGCGCGCCGGAGCCACCTGCTCGGCTCGCCGGAACCACCTGCCGGGCCCTAACCCTAACCCTAACCCTAACCCTATCCCCAAACCCTAACCCTAACCCTAACCCCTAACCCTAAGCCTAACCCTAAACCCTAACCCAACCGTAACCCTAACCCTAACCCTACCCCTAACCCTAACCCCTAACCCCAAACCCTAAACCCTAACCCTAACCGTAACCCTAACCCTATCCCTAACCCTAACCTGACGGACAGGCTGGAACCAGCTGCTCAACTCGCCGGAACCACCTGCCAGACATGCCAGAACCACCTGCCGAGCACGCCGGAGCCACCTGCTGGACTCACCAGAACCACCTGCCTGACAGGCCAAAATCAACAGCTGGCTAGGAGAGAACCACCTGGCAGACAATCCGCAATAACCTGCCAGGCATGCAGGAACCACCTCTCAGACGTAAGAGAACCACGTGCCGGACACGCTGGAACCACGTCCTGGACAGACTGGAACCACCTGCCGGACATGCCTGGACCACCTGCCGAGCACGCCGGAACCACCTGCTCGACTCGCAGGACCCATGTGCCAGACACGCCAAAACGAACTGCCGGCTACACCAGAACCACTTACCGGACACTCCGGAATAACCTGCCCGGCATGCCAGAACCACCTCTCAGAAGTGCCAGAAGCACGTGCTGGACATGCCGGAACAACCTATCGGACAGAACGGAACAACCTGCCGGACACACCAAAATCACCTGCGGGCTACGCCAGAACCACTTGGAGGACTCTCCGGGAAAACCTGCCGGGCATGCTGGAACCACCTCTCAGACGTGCCTGAACCACGTGGCGGACACTCCGGAAACGCATGTCGGGCCGGCCGGAACCACCTCTCAGACGTGCCAGAACCTCAGGCCGGACACCCCAGAACCACCTGCTGGACAGACCGGAAACACCTGCCGGACACGCCGGAACCACATGTTCGACTCGCTGGAACCACATTCTGGACATGGCAAAATCACCTGCCGCCTATGCCAGAACCGCTTGGCGAACACTCCGGAATCACCTGTCAGGCATGCCGGAACCACCTCTCAGACATGCCAGAACCACATGCCAATGACACCGGAAGCACCTGCCGAGCATGAGGGAAGCACCTGCTCGACTCGCCAGAACCACCTGTCGGACACGCCAAAATCACCTGCCGGCTACGCCACAGCCAGTTGGTGAACACTCCGGAAACACCTGCCGGGCTGGCTGGAGCCACCTGCCAGTCACGCCAACATCACCTGCCAGCTACGCCAGAACCACTTGGCGGAGACTCCAGAAACACCTGTTGGGCCAGCCGGAACCACCTCTCAGACGTGCCAAAACCATGTGCCTGAGATGCTGGAACCACACCCCGAACAGACCGAAACCACCTGCCAGACCCAACTGAACCACCTGCCGAGCACGCAGGAAGAACCTGCTCGACTCGCCGGAACCACCTGCCGGGCGCAGCGGAAGCACCTGCCGAGCGCGCCGGAGCCACCTGCTCGCCTCGCCGGAACCACCTGCCGGGCGCAGCGGAAGCACCTGCCGGGCGCGCCGGAGCCACCTGCTCGGCTCGCCGGAACCACGTGCCGGGCCCTAACCCTAACCCTAACCCTAACCCTATCCCCAAACCCTAACCCTAACCCTAACCCCTAACCCTAAGCCTAACCCTAAACCCTAACCCAACCGTAACCCTAACCCTAACCCTACCCCTAACCCTAACCCCTAACCCCAAACCCTAAACCCTAACCCTAACCGTAACCCTAACCCTATCCCTAACCCTAACCTGACGGACAGGCTGGAACCAGCTGCTCAACTCGCCGGAACCACCTGCCAGACATGCCAGAACCACCTGCCGAGCACGCCGGAGCCACCTGCTGGACTCACCAGAACCACCTGCCTGACAGGCCAAAATCAACAGCTGGCTAGGAGAGAACCACCTGGCAGACAATCCGCAATAACCTGCCAGGCATGCAGGAACCACCTCTCAGACGTAAGAGAACCACGTGCCGGACACGCTGGAACCACGTCCTGGACAGACTGGAACCACCTGCCGGACATGCCTGGACCACCTGCCGAGCACGCCGGAACCACCTGCTCGACTCGCAGGACCCATGTGCCAGACACGCCAAAACGAACTGCCGGCTACACCAGAACCACTTACCGGACACTCCGGAATAACCTGCCCGGCATGCCAGAACCACCTCTCAGAAGTGCCAGAAGCACGTGCTGGACATGCCGGAACAACCTATCGGACAGAACGGAACAACCTGCCGGACACACCAAAATCACCTGCGGGCTACGCCAGAACCACTTGGAGGACTCTCCGGGAAAACCTGCCGGGCATGCTGGAACCACCTCTCAGACGTGCCTGAACCACGTGGCGGACACTCCGGAAACGCATGTCGGGCCGGCCGGAACCACCTCTCAGACGTGCCAGAACCTCAGGCCGGACACCCCAGAACCACCTGCTGGACAGACCGGAAACACCTGCCGGACACGCCGGAACCACATGTTCGACTCGCTGGAACCACATTCTGGACATGGCAAAATCACCTGCCGCCTATGCCAGAACCGCTTGGCGAACACTCCGGAATCACCTGTCAGGCATGCCGGAACCACCTCTCAGACATGCCAGAACCACATGCCAATGACACCGGAAGCACCTGCCGAGCATGAGGGAAGCACCTGCTCGACTCGCCAGAACCACCTCTCGGACACGCCAAAATCACCTGCCGGCTACGCCACAGCCAGTTGGTGAACACTCCGGAAACACCTGCCGGGCTGGCTGGAGCCACCTGCCAGTCACGCCAACATCACCTGCCAGCTACGCCAGAACCACTTGGCGGAGACTCCAGAAACACCTGTTGGGCCAGCCGGAACCACCTCTCAGACGTGCCAAAACCATGTGCCTGAGATGCTGGAACCACACCCCGAACAGACCGAAACCACCTGCCAGACCCAACTGAACCACCTGCCGAGCACGCAGGAACAACCTGCTCGACTCGCCGGAACCACCTGCCGGGCGCAGCGGAAGCACCTGCCGAGCGCGCCGGAGCCACCTGCTCGCCTCGCCGGAACCACCTGCCGGGCGCAGCGGAAGCACCTGCCGGGCGCGCCGGAGCCACCTGCTCGGCTCGCCGGAACCACCTGCCGGGCCCTAACCCTAACCCTAACCCTAACCCTATCCCCAAACCCTAACCCTAACCCTAACCCCTAACCCTAAGCCTAACCCTAAACCCTAACCCAACCGTAACCCTAACCCTAACCCTACCCCTAACCCTAACCCCTAACCCCAAACCCTAAACCCTAACCCTAACCGTAACCCTAACCCTATCCCTAACCCTAACCTGACGGACAGGCTGGAACCAGCTGCTCAACTCGCCGGAACCACCTGCCAGACATGCCAGAACCACCTGCCGAGCACGCCGGAGCCACCTGCTGGACTCACCAGAACCACCTGCCTGACAGGCCAAAATCAACAGCTGGCTAGGAGAGAACCACCTGGCAGACAATCCGCAATAACCTGCCAGGCATGCAGGAACCACCTCTCAGACGTAAGAGAACCACGTGCCGGACACGCTGGAACCACGTCCTGGACAGACTGGAACCACCTGCCGGACATGCCTGGACCACCTGCCGAGCACGCCGGAACCACCTGCTCGACTCGCAGGACCCATGTGCCAGACACGCCAAAACGAACTGCCGGCTACACCAGAACCACTTACCGGACACTCCGGAATAACCTGCCCGGCATGCCAGAACCACCTCTCAGAAGTGCCAGAAGCACGTGCTGGACATGCCGGAACAACCTATCGGACAGAACGGAACAACCTGCCGGACACACCAAAATCACCTGCGGGCTACGCCAGAACCACTTGGAGGACTCTCCGGGAAAACCTGCCGGGCATGCTGGAACCACCTCTCAGACGTGCCTGAACCACGTGGCGGACACTCCGGAAACGCATGTCGGGCCGGCCGGAACCACCTCTCAGACGTGCCAGAACCTCATGCCGGACACCCCAGAACCACCTGCTGGACAGACCGGAAACACCTGCCGGACACGCCGGAACCACATGTTCGACTCGCTGGAACCACATTCTGGACATGGCAAAATCACCTGCCGCCTATGCCAGAACCGCTTGGCGAACACTCCGGAATCACCTGTCAGGCATGCCGGAACCACCTCTCAGACATGCCAGAACCACATGCCAATGACACCGGAAGCACCTGCCGAGCATGAGGGAAGCACCTGCTCGACTCGCCAGAACCACCTGTCGGACACGCCAAAATCACCTGCCGGCTACGCCACAGCCAGTTGGTGAACACTCCGGAAACACCTGCCGGGCTGGCTGGAGCCACCTGCCAGTCACGCCAACATCACCTGCCAGCTACGCCAGAACCACTTGGCGGAGACTCCAGAAACACCTGTTGGGCCAGCCGGAACCACCTCTCAGACGTGCCAAAACCATGTGCCTGAGATGCTGGAACCACACCCCGAACAGACCGAAACCACCTGCCAGACCCAACTGAACCACCTGCCGAGCACGCAGGAAGAACCTGCTCGACTCGCCGGAACCACCTGCCGGGCGCAGCGGAAGCACCTGCCGAGCGCGCCGGAGCCACCTGCTCGCCTCGCCGGAACCACCTGCCGGGCGCAGCGGAAGCACCTGCCGGGCGCGCCGGAGCCACCTGCTCGGCTCGCCGGAACCACGTGCCGGGCCCTAACCCTAACCCTAACCCTAACCCTATCCCCAAACCCTAACCCTAACCCTAACCCCTAACCCTAAGCCTAACCCTAAACCCTAACCCAACCGTAACCCTAACCCTAACCCTACCCCTAACCCTAACCCCTAACCCCAAACCCTAAACCCTAACCCTAACCGTAACCCTAACCCTATCCCTAACCCTAACCTGACGGACAGGCTGGAACCAGCTGCTCAACTCGCCGGAACCACCTGCCAGACATGCCAGAACCACCTGCCGAGCACGCCGGAGCCACCTGCTGGACTCACCAGAACCACCTGCCTGACAGGCCAAAATCAACAGCTGGCTAGGAGAGAACCACCTGGCAGACAATCCGCAATAACCTGCCAGGCATGCAGGAACCACCTCTCAGACGTAAGAGAACCACGTGCCGGACACGCTGGAACCACGTCCTGGACAGACTGGAACCACCTGCCGGACATGCCTGGACCACCTGCCGAGCACGCCGGAACCACCTGCTCGACTCGCAGGACCCATGTGCCAGACACGCCAAAACGAACTGCCGGCTACACCAGAACCACTTACCGGACACTCCGGAATAACCTGCCCGGCATGCCAGAACCACCTCTCAGAAGTGCCAGAAGCACGTGCTGGACATGCCGGAACAACCTATCGGACAGAACGGAACAACCTGCCGGACACACCAAAATCACCTGCGGGCTACGCCAGAACCACTTGGAGGACTCTCCGGGAAAACCTGCCGGGCATGCTGGAACCACCTCTCAGACGTGCCTGAACCACGTGGCGGACACTCCGGAAACGCATGTCGGGCCGGCCGGAACCACCTCTCAGACGTGCCAGAACCTCATGCCGGACACCCCAGAACCACCTGCTGGACAGACCGGAAACACCTGCCGGACACGCCGGAACCACATGTTCGACTCGCTGGAACCACATTCTGGACATGGCAAAATCACCTGCCGCCTATGCCAGAACCGCTTGGCGAACACTCCGGAATCACCTGTCAGGCATGCCGGAACCACCTCTCAGACATGCCAGAACCACATGCCAATGACACCGGAAGCACCTGCCGAGCATGAGGGAAGCACCTGCTCGACTCGCCAGAACCACCTCTCGGACACGCCAAAATCACCTGCCGGCTACGCCACAGCCAGTTGGTGAACACTCCGGAAACACCTGCCGGGCTGGCTGGAGCCACCTGCCAGTCACGCCAACATCACCTGCCAGCTACGCCAGAACCACTTGGCGGAGACTCCAGAAACACCTGTTGGGCCAGCCGGAACCACCTCTCAGACGTGCCAAAACCATGTGCCTGAGATGCTGGAACCACACCCCGAACAGACCGAAACCACCTGCCAGACCCAACTGAACCACCTGCCGAGCACGCAGGAACAACCTGCTCGACTCGCCGGAACCACCTGCCGGGCGCAGCGGAAGCACCTGCCGAGCGCGCCGGAGCCACCTGCTCGCCTCGCCGGAACCACCTGCCGGGCGCAGCGGAAGCACCTGCCGGGCGCGCCGGAGCCACCTGCTCGGCTCGCCGGAACCACCTGCCGGGCCCTAACCCTAACCCTAACCCTAACCCTATCCCCAAACCCTAACCCTAACCCTAACCCCTAACCCTAAGCCTAACCCTAAACCCTAAGCCAACCGTAACCCTAACCCTAACCCTACCCCTAACCCTAACCCCTAACCCCAAACCCTAAACCCTAACCCTAACCGTAACCCTAACCCTATCCCTAACCCTAACCTGACGGACAGGCTGGAACCAGCTGCTCAACTCGCCGGAACCACCTGCCAGACATGCCAGAACCACCTGCCGAGCACGCCGGAGCCACCTGCTGGACTCACCAGAACCACCTGCCTGACAGGCCAAAATCAACAGCTGGCTATGAGAGAACCACCTGGCAGACAATCCGCAATAACCTGCCAGGCATGCAGGAACCACCTCTCAGACGTAAGAGAACCACGTGCCGGACACGCTGGAACCACGTCCTGGACAGACTGGAACCACCTGCCGGACATGCCTGGACCACCTGCCGAGCACGCCGGAACCACCTGCTCGACTCGCAGGACCCATGTGCCAGACACGCCAAAACGAACTGCCGGCTACACCAGAACCACTTACCGGACACTCCGGAATAACCTGCCCGGCATGCCAGAACCACCTCTCAGAAGTGCCAGAAGCACGTGCTGGACATGCCGGAACAACCTATCGGACAGAACGGAACAACCTGCCGGACACACCAAAATCACCTGCGGGCTACGCCAGAACCACTTGGAGGACTCTCCGGGAAAACCTGCCGGGCATGCTGGAACCACCTCTCAGACGTGCCTGAACCACGTGGCGGACACTCCGGAAACGCATGTCGGGCCGGCCGGAACCACCTCTCAGACGTGCCAGAACCTCAGGCCGGACACCCCAGAACCACCTGCTGGACAGACCGGAAACACCTGCCGGACACGCCGGAACCACATGTTCGACTCGCTGGAACCACATTCTGGACATGGCAAAATCACCTGCCGCCTATGCCAGAACCGCTTGGCGAACACTCCGGAATCACCTGTCAGGCATGCCGGAACCACCTCTCAGACATGCCAGAACCACATGCCAATGACACCGGAAGCACCTGCCGAGCATGAGGGAAGCACCTGCTCGACTCGCCAGAACCACCTCTCGGACACGCCAAAATCACCTGCCGGCTACGCCACAGCCAGTTGGTGAACACTCCGGAAACACCTGCCGGGCTGGCTGGAGCCACCTGCCAGTCACGCCAACATCACCTGCCAGCTACGCCAGAACCACTTGGCGGAGACTCCAGAAACACCTGTTGGGCCAGCCGGAACCACCTCTCAGACGTGCCAAAACCATGTGCCTGAGATGCTGGAACCACACCCCGAACAGACCGAAACCACCTGCCAGACCCAACTGAACCACCTGCCGAGCACGCAGGAACAACCTGCTCGACTCGCCGGAACCACCTGCCGGGCGCAGCGGAAGCACCTGCCGAGCGCGCCGGAGCCACCTGCTCGCCTCGCCGGAACCACCTGCCGGGCGCAGCGGAAGCACCTGCCGGGCGCGCCGGAGCCACCTGCTCGGCTCGCCGGAACCACCTGCCGGGCCCTAACCCTAACCCTAACCCTAACCCTATCCCCAAACCCTAACCCTAACCCTAACCCCTAACCCTAAGCCTAACCCTAAACCCTAAGCCAACCGTAACCCTAACCCTAACCCTACCCCTAACCCTAACCCCTAACCCCAAACCCTAAACCCTAACCCTAACCGTAACCCTAACCCTATCCCTAACCCTAACCTGACGGACAGGCTGGAACCAGCTGCTCAACTCGCCGGAACCACCTGCCAGACATGCCAGAACCACCTGCTGAGCACGCTGGAGCCACCTGCTGGACTCACCAGAACCACCTGCCTGACAGGCCAAAATCAACAGCTGGCTAGGAGAGAACCACCTGGCAGACAATCCGCAATAACCTGCCAGGCATGCAGGAACCACCTCTCAGACGTAAGAGAACCACGTGCCGGACACGCTGGAACCACGTCCTGGACAGACTGGAACCACCTGCCGGACATGCCTGGACCACCTGCCGAGCACGCCGGAACCACCTGCTCGACTCGCAGGACCCATGTGCCAGACACGCCAAAACGAACTGCCGGCTACACCAGAACCACTTACCGGACACTCCGGAATAACCTGCCCGGCATGCCAGAACCACCTCTCAGAAGTGCCAGAAGCACGTGCTGGACATGCCGGAACAACCTATCGGACAGAACGGAACAACCTGCCGGACACACCAAAATCACCTGCGGGCTACGCCAGAACCACTTGGAGGACTCTCCGGGAAAACCTGCCGGGCATGCTGGAACCACCTCTCAGACGTGCCTGAACCACGTGGCGGACACTCCGGAAACGCATGTCGGGCCGGCCGGAACCACCTCTCAGACGTGCCAGAACCTCATGCCGGACACCCCAGAACCACCTGCTGGACAGACCGGAAACACCTGCCGGACACGCCGGAACCACATGTTCGACTCGCTGGAACCACATTCTGGACATGGCAAAATCACCTGCCGCCTATGCCAGAACCGCTTGGCGAACACTCCGGAATCACCTGTCAGGCATGCCGGAACCACCTCTCAGACATGCCAGAACCACATGCCAATGACACCGGAAGCACCTGCCGAGCATGAGGGAAGCACCTGCTCGACTCGCCAGAACCACCTGTCGGACACGCCAAAATCACCTGCCGGCTACGCCACAGCCAGTTGGTGAACACTCCGGAAACACCTGCCGGGCTGGCTGGAGCCACCTGCCAGTCACGCCAACATCACCTGCCAGCTACGCCAGAACCACTTGGCGGAGACTCCAGAAACACCTGTTGGGCCAGCCGGAACCACCTCTCAGACGTGCCAAAACCATGTGCCTGAGATGCTGGAACCACACCCCGAACAGACCGAAACCACCTGCCAGACCCAACTGAACCACCTGCCGAGCACGCAGGAACAACCTGCTCGACTCGCCGGAACCACCTGCCGGGCGCAGCGGAAGCACCTGCCGAGCGCGCCGGAGCCACCTGCTCGCCTCGCCGGAACCACCTGCCGGGCGCAGCGGAAGCACCTGCCGGGCGCGCCGGAGCCACCTGCTCGGCTCGCCGGAACCACCTGCCGGGCCCTAACCCTAACCCTAACCCTAACCCTATCCCCAAACCCTAACCCTAACCCTAACCCCTAACCCTAAGCCTAACCCTAAACCCTAAGCCAACCGTAACCCTAACCCTAACCCTACCCCTAACCCTAACCCCTAACCCCAAACCCTAAACCCTAACCCTAACCGTAACCCTAACCCTATCCCTAACCCTAACCTGACGGACAGGCTGGAACCAGCTGCTCAACTCGCCGGAACCACCTGCCAGACATGCCAGAACCACCTGCCGAGCACGCCGGAGCCACCTGCTGGACTCACCAGAACCACCTGCCTGACAGGCCAAAATCAACAGCTGGCTATGAGAGAACCACCTGGCAGACAATCCGCAATAACCTGCCAGGCATGCAGGAACCACCTCTCAGACGTAAGAGAACCACGTGCCGGACACGCTGGAACCACGTCCTGGACAGACTGGAACCACCTGCCGGACATGCCTGGACCACCTGCCGAGCACGCCGGAACCACCTGCTCGACTCGCAGGACCCATGTGCCAGACACGCCAAAACGAACTGCCGGCTACACCAGAACCACTTACCGGACACTCCGGAATAACCTGCCCGGCATGCCAGAACCACCTCTCAGAAGTGCCAGAAGCACGTGCTGGACATGCCGGAACAACCTATCGGACAGAACGGAACAACCTGCCGGACACACCAAAATCACCTGCGGGCTACGCCAGAACCACTTGGAGGACTCTCCGGGAAAACCTGCCGGGCATGCTGGAACCACCTCTCAGACGTGCCTGAACCACGTGGCGGACACTCCGGAAACGCATGTCGGGCCGGCCGGAACCACCTCTCAGACGTGCCAGAACCTCAGGCCGGACACCCCAGAACCACCTGCTGGACAGACCGGAAACACCTGCCGGACACGCCGGAACCACATGTTCGACTCGCTGGAACCACATTCTGGACATGGCAAAATCACCTGCCGCCTATGCCAGAACCGCTTGGCGAACACTCCGGAATCACCTGTCAGGCATGCCGGAACCACCTCTCAGACATGCCAGAACCACATGCCAATGACACCGGAAGCACCTGCCGAGCATGAGGGAAGCACCTGCTCGACTCGCCAGAACCACCTGTCGGACACGCCAAAATCACCTGCCGGCTACGCCACAGCCAGTTGGTGAACACTCCGGAAACACCTGCCGGGCTGGCTGGAGCCACCTGCCAGTCACGCCAACATCACCTGCCAGCTACGCCAGAACCACTTGGCGGAGACTCCAGAAACACCTGTTGGGCCAGCCGGAACCACCTCTCAGACGTGCCAAAACCATGTGCCTGAGATGCTGGAACCACACCCCGAACAGACCGAAACCACCTGCCAGACCCAACTGAACCACCTGCCGAGCACGCAGGAACAACCTGCTCGACTCGCCGGAACCACCTGCCGGGCGCAGCGGAAGCACCTGCCGAGCGCGCCGGAGCCACCTGCTCGCCTCGCCGGAACCACCTGCCGGGCGCAGCGGAAGCACCTGCCGGGCGCGCCGGAGCCACCTGCTCGGCTCGCCGGAACCACCTGCCGGGCCCTAACCCTAACCCTAACCCTAACCCTATCCCCAAACCCTAACCCTAACCCTAACCCCTAACCCTAAGCCTAACCCTAAACCCTAAGCCAACCGTAACCCTAACCCTAACCCTACCCCTAACCCTAACCCCTAACCCCAAACCCTAAACCCTAACCCTAACCGTAACCCTAACCCTATCCCTAACCCTAACCTGACGGACAGGCTGGAACCAGCTGCTCAACTCGCCGGAACCACCTGCCAGACATGCCAGAACCACCTGCCGAGCACGCCGGAGCCACCTGCTGGACTCACCAGAACCACCTGCCTGACAGGCCAAAATCAACAGCTGGCTAGGAGAGAACCACCTGGCAGACAATCCGCAATAACCTGCCAGGCATGCAGGAACCACCTCTCAGACGTAAGAGAACCACGTGCCGGACACGCTGGAACCACGTCCTGGACAGACTGGAACCACCTGCCGGACATGCCTGGACCACCTGCCGAGCACGCCGGAACCACCTGCTCGACTCGCAGGACCCATGTGCCAGACACGCCAAAACGAACTGCCGGCTACACCAGAACCACTTACCGGACACTCCGGAATAACCTGCCCGGCATGCCAGAACCACCTCTCAGAAGTGCCAGAAGCACGTGCTGGACATGCCGGAACAACCTATCGGACAGAACGGAACAACCTGCCGGACACACCAAAATCACCTGCGGGCTACGCCAGAACCACTTGGAGGACTCTCCGGGAAAACCTGCCGGGCATGCTGGAACCACCTCTCAGACGTGCCTGAACCACGTGGCGGACACTCCGGAAACGCATGTCGGGCCGGCCGGAACCACCTCTCAGACGTGCCAGAACCTCATGCCGGACACCCCAGAACCACCTGCTGGACAGACCGGAAACACCTGCCGGACACGCCGGAACCACATGTTCGACTCGCTGGAACCACATTCTGGACATGGCAAAATCACCTGCCGCCTATGCCAGAACCGCTTGGCGAACACTCCGGAATCACCTGTCAGGCATGCCGGAACCACCTCTCAGACATGCCAGAACCACATGCCAATGACACCGGAAGCACCTGCCGAGCATGAGGGAAGCACCTGCTCGACTCGCCAGAACCACCTGTCGGACACGCCAAAATCACCTGCCGGCTACGCCACAGCCAGTTGGTGAACACTCCGGAAACACCTGCCGGGCTGGCTGGAGCCACCTGCCAGTCACGCCAACATCACCTGCCAGCTACGCCAGAACCACTTGGCGGAGACTCCAGAAACACCTGTTGGGCCAGCCGGAACCACCTCTCAGACGTGCCAAAACCATGTGCCTGAGATGCTGGAACCACACCCCGAACAGACCGAAACCACCTGCCAGACCCAACTGAACCACCTGCCGAGCACGCAGGAACAACCTGCTCGACTCGCCGGAACCACCTGCCGGGCGCAGCGGAAGCACCTGCCGAGCGCGCCGGAGCCACCTGCTCGCCTCGCCGGAACCACCTGCCGGGCGCAGCGGAAGCACCTGCCGGGCGCGCCGGAGCCACCTGCTCGGCTCGCCGGAACCACCTGCCGGGCCCTAACCCTAACCCTAACCCTAACCCTATCCCCAAACCCTAACCCTAACCCTAACCCCTAACCCTAAGCCTAACCCTAAACCCTAACCCAACCGTAACCCTAACCCTAACCCTACCCCTAACCCTAACCCCTAACCCCAAACCCTAAACCCTAACCCTAACCGTAACCCTAACCCTATCCCTAACCCTAACCTGACGGACAGGCTGGAACCAGCTGCTCAACTCGCCGGAACCACCTGCCAGACATGCCAGAACCACCTGCCGAGCACGCCGGAGCCACCTGCTGGACTCACCAGAACCACCTGCCTGACAGGCCAAAATCAACAGCTGGCTATGAGAGAACCACCTGGCAGACAATCCGCAATAACCTGCCAGGCATGCAGGAACCACCTCTCAGACGTAAGAGAACCACGTGCCGGACACGCTGGAACCACGTCCTGGACAGACTGGAACCACCTGCCGGACATGCCTGGACCACCTGCCGAGCACGCCGGAACCACCTGCTCGACTCGCAGGACCCATGTGCCAGACACGCCAAAACGAACTGCCGGCTACACCAGAACCACTTACCGGACACTCCGGAATAACCTGCCCGGCATGCCAGAACCACCTCTCAGAAGTGCCAGAAGCACGTGCTGGACATGCCGGAACAACCTATCGGACAGAACGGAACAACCTGCCGGACACACCAAAATCACCTGCGGGCTACGCCAGAACCACTTGGAGGACTCTCCGGGAAAACCTGCCGGGCATGCTGGAACCACCTCTCAGACGTGCCTGAACCACGTGGCGGACACTCCGGAAACGCATGTCGGGCCGGCCGGAACCACCTCTCAGACGTGCCAGAACCTCATGCCGGACACCCCAGAACCACCTGCTGGACAGACCGGAAACACCTGCCGGACACGCCGGAACCACATGTTCGACTCGCTGGAACCACATTCTGGACATGGCAAAATCACCTGCCGCCTATGCCAGAACCGCTTGGCGAACACTCCGGAATCACCTGTCAGGCATGCCGGAACCACCTCTCAGACATGCCAGAACCACATGCCAATGACACCGGAAGCACCTGCCGAGCATGAGGGAAGCACCTGCTCGACTCGCCAGAACCACCTGTCGGACACGCCAAAATCACCTGCCGGCTACGCCACAGCCAGTTGGTGAACACTCCGGAAACACCTGCCGGGCTGGCTGGAGCCACCTGCCAGTCACGCCAACATCACCTGCCAGCTACGCCAGAACCACTTGGCGGAGACTCCAGAAACACCTGTTGGGCCAGCCGGAACCACCTCTCAGACGTGCCAAAACCATGTGCCTGAGATGCTGGAACCACACCCCGAACAGACCGAAACCACCTGCCAGACCCAACTGAACCACCTGCCGAGCACGCAGGAACAACCTGCTCGACTCGCCGGAACCACCTGCCGGGCGCAGCGGAAGCACCTGCCGAGCGCGCCGGAGCCACCTGCTCGCCTCGCCGGAACCACCTGCCGGGCGCAGCGGAAGCACCTGCCGGGCGCGCCGGAGCCACCTGCTCGGCTCGCCGGAACCACCTGCCGGGCCCTAACCCTAACCCTAACCCTAACCCTATCCCCAAACCCTAACCCTAACCCTAACCCCTAACCCTAAGCCTAACCCTAAACCCTAAGCCAACCGTAACCCTAACCCTAACCCTACCCCTAACCCTAACCCCTAACCCCAAACCCTAAACCCTAACCCTAACCGTAACCCTAACCCTATCCCTAACCCTAACCTGACGGACAGGCTGGAACCAGCTGCTCAACTCGCCGGAACCACCTGCCAGACATGCCAGAACCACCTGCCGAGCACGCCGGAGCCACCTGCTGGACTCACCAGAACCACCTGCCTGACAGGCCAAAATCAACAGCTGGCTAGGAGAGAACCACCTGGCAGACAATCCGCAATAACCTGCCAGGCATGCAGGAACCACCTCTCAGACGTAAGAGAACCACGTGCCGGACACGCTGGAACCACGTCCTGGACAGACTGGAACCACCTGCCGGACATGCCTGGACCACCTGCCGAGCACGCCGGAACCACCTGCTCGACTCGCAGGACCCATGTGCCAGACACGCCAAAACGAACTGCCGGCTACACCAGAACCACTTACCGGACACTCCGGAATAACCTGCCCGGCATGCCAGAACCACCTCTCAGAAGTGCCAGAAGCACGTGCTGGACATGCCGGAACAACCTATCGGACAGAACGGAACAACCTGCCGGACACACCAAAATCACCTGCGGGCTACGCCAGAACCACTTGGAGGACTCTCCGGGAAAACCTGCCGGGCATGCTGGAACCACCTCTCAGACGTGCCTGAACCACGTGGCGGACACTCCGGAAACGCATGTCGGGCCGGCCGGAACCACCTCTCAGACGTGCCAGAACCTCATGCCGGACACCCCAGAACCACCTGCTGGACAGACCGGAAACACCTGCCGGACACGCCGGAACCACATGTTCGACTCGCTGGAACCACATTCTGGACATGGCAAAATCACCTGCCGCCTATGCCAGAACCGCTTGGCGAACACTCCGGAATCACCTGTCAGGCATGCCGGAACCACCTCTCAGACATGCCAGAACCACATGCCAATGACACCGGAAGCACCTGCCGAGCATGAGGGAAGCACCTGCTCGACTCGCCAGAACCACCTGTCGGACACGCCAAAATCACCTGCCGGCTACGCCACAGCCAGTTGGTGAACACTCCGGAAACACCTGCCGGGCTGGCTGGAGCCACCTGCCAGTCACGCCAACATCACCTGCCAGCTACGCCAGAACCACTTGGCGGAGACTCCAGAAACACCTGTTGGGCCAGCCGGAACCACCTCTCAGACGTGCCAAAACCATGTGCCTGAGATGCTGGAACCACACCCCGAACAGACCGAAACCACCTGCCAGACCCAACTGAACCACCTGCCGAGCACGCAGGAACAACCTGCTCGACTCGCCGGAACCACCTGCCGGGCGCAGCGGAAGCACCTGCCGAGCGCGCCGGAGCCACCTGCTCGCCTCGCCGGAACCACCTGCCGGGCGCAGCGGAAGCACCTGCCGGGCGCGCCGGAGCCACCTGCTCGGCTCGCCGGAACCACCTGCCGGGCCCTAACCCTAACCCTAACCCTAACCCTATCCCCAAACCCTAACCCTAACCCTAACCCCTAACCCTAAGCCTAACCCTAAACCCTAACCCAACCGTAACCCTAACCCTAACCCTACCCCTAACCCTAACCCCTAACCCCAAACCCTAAACCCTAACCCTAACCGTAACCCTAACCCTATCCCTAACCCTAACCTGACGGACAGGCTGGAACCAGCTGCTCAACTCGCCGGAACCACCTGCCAGACATGCCAGAACCACCTGCCGAGCACGCCGGAGCCACCTGCTGGACTCACCAGAACCACCTGCCTGACAGGCCAAAATCAACAGCTGGCTAGGAGAGAACCACCTGGCAGACAATCCGCAATAACCTGCCAGGCATGCAGGAACCACCTCTCAGACGTAAGAGAACCACGTGCCGGACACGCTGGAACCACGTCCTGGACAGACTGGAACCACCTGCCGGACATGCCTGGACCACCTGCCGAGCACGCCGGAACCACCTGCTCGACTCGCAGGACCCATGTGCCAGACACGCCAAAACGAACTGCCGGCTACACCAGAACCACTTACCGGACACTCCGGAATAACCTGCCCGGCATGCCAGAACCACCTCTCAGAAGTGCCAGAAGCACGTGCTGGACATGCCGGAACAACCTATCGGACAGAACGGAACAACCTGCCGGACACACCAAAATCACCTGCGGGCTACGCCAGAACCACTTGGAGGACTCTCCGGGAAAACCTGCCGGGCATGCTGGAACCACCTCTCAGACGTGCCTGAACCACGTGGCGGACACTCCGGAAACGCATGTCGGGCCGGCCGGAACCACCTCTCAGACGTGCCAGAACCTCATGCCGGACACCCCAGAACCACCTGCTGGACAGACCGGAAACACCTGCCGGACACGCCGGAACCACATGTTCGACTCGCTGGAACCACATTCTGGACATGGCAAAATCACCTGCCGCCTATGCCAGAACCGCTTGGCGAACACTCCGGAATCACCTGTCAGGCATGCCGGAACCACCTCTCAGACATGCCAGAACCACATGCCAATGACACCGGAAGCACCTGCCGAGCATGAGGGAAGCACCTGCTCGACTCGCCAGAACCACCTGTCGGACACGCCAAAATCACCTGCCGGCTACGCCACAGCCAGTTGGTGAACACTCCGGAAACACCTGCCGGGCTGGCTGGAGCCACCTGCCAGTCACGCCAACATCACCTGCCAGCTACGCCAGAACCACTTGGCGGAGACTCCAGAAACACCTGTTGGGCCAGCCGGAACCACCTCTCAGACGTGCCAAAACCATGTGCCTGAGATGCTGGAACCACACCCCGAACAGACCGAAACCACCTGCCAGACCCAACTGAACCACCTGCCGAGCACGCAGGAACAACCTGCTCGACTCGCCGGAACCACCTGCCGGGCGCAGCGGAAGCACCTGCCGAGCGCGCCGGAGCCACCTGCTCGCCTCGCCGGAACCACCTGCCGGGCGCAGCGGAAGCACCTGCCGGGCGCGCCGGAGCCACCTGCTCGGCTCGCCGGAACCACCTGCCGGGCCCTAACCCTAACCCTAACCCTAACCCTATCCCCAAACCCTAACCCTAACCCTAACCCCTAACCCTAAGCCTAACCCTAAACCCTAACCCAACCGTAACCCTAACCCTAACCCTACCCCTAACCCTAACCCCTAACCCCAAACCCTAAACCCTAACCCTAACCGTAACCCTAACCCTATCCCTAACCCTAACCTGACGGACAGGCTGGAACCAGCTGCTCAACTCGCCGGAACCACCTGCCAGACATGCCAGAACCACCTGCCGAGCACGCCGGAGCCACCTGCTGGACTCACCAGAACCACCTGCCTGACAGGCCAAAATCAACAGCTGGCTAGGAGAGAACCACCTGGCAGACAATCCGCAATAACCTGCCAGGCATGCAGGAACCACCTCTCAGACGTAAGAGAACCACGTGCCGGACACGCTGGAACCACGTCCTGGACAGACTGGAACCACCTGCCGGACATGCCTGGACCACCTGCCGAGCACGCCGGAACCACCTGCTCGACTCGCAGGACCCATGTGCCAGACACGCCAAAACGAACTGCCGGCTACACCAGAACCACTTACCGGACACTCCGGAATAACCTGCCCGGCATGCCAGAACCACCTCTCAGAAGTGCCAGAAGCACGTGCTGGACATGCCGGAACAACCTATCGGACAGAACGGAACAACCTGCCGGACACACCAAAATCACCTGCGGGCTACGCCAGAACCACTTGGAGGACTCTCCGGGAAAACCTGCCGGGCATGCTGGAACCACCTCTCAGACGTGCCTGAACCACGTGGCGGACACTCCGGAAACGCATGTCGGGCCGGCCGGAACCACCTCTCAGACGTGCCAGAACCTCATGCCGGACACCCCAGAACCACCTGCTGGACAGACCGGAAACACCTGCCGGACACGCCGGAACCACATGTTCGACTCGCTGGAACCACATTCTGGACATGGCAAAATCACCTGCCGCCTATGCCAGAACCGCTTGGCGAACACTCCGGAATCACCTGTCAGGCATGCCGGAACCACCTCTCAGACATGCCAGAACCACATGCCAATGACACCGGAAGCACCTGCCGAGCATGAGGGAAGCACCTGCTCGACTCGCCAGAACCACCTGTCGGACACGCCAAAATCACCTGCCGGCTACGCCACAGCCAGTTGGTGAACACTCCGGAAACACCTGCCGGGCTGGCTGGAGCCACCTGCCAGTCACGCCAACATCACCTGCCAGCTACGCCAGAACCACTTGGCGGAGACTCCAGAAACACCTGTTGGGCCAGCCGGAACCACCTCTCAGACGTGCCAAAACCATGTGCCTGAGATGCTGGAACCACACCCCGAACAGACCGAAACCACCTGCCAGACCCAACTGAACCACCTGCCGAGCACGCAGGAACAACCTGCTCGACTCGCCGGAACCACCTGCCGGGCGCAGCGGAAGCACCTGCCGAGCGCGCCGGAGCCACCTGCTCGGCTCGCCGGAACCACCTGCCGGGCCCTAACCCTAACCCTAACCCTAACCCTATCCCCAAACCCTAACCCTAACCCTAACCCCTAACCCTAAGCCTAACCCTAAACCCTAACCCAACCGTAACCCTAACCCTAACCCTACCCCTAACCCTAACCCCTAACCCCAAACCCTAAACCCTAACCCTAACCGTAACCCTAACCCTATCCCTAACCCTAACCTGACGGACAGGCTGGAACCAGCTGCTCAACTCGCCGGAACCACCTGCCAGACATGCCAGAACCACCTGCCGAGCACGCCGGAGCCACCTGCTGGACTCACCAGAACCACCTGCCTGACAGGCCAAAATCAACAGCTGGCTATGAGAGAACCACCTGGCAGACAATCTGCAATAACCTGCCAGGCATGCAGGAACCACCTCTCAGACGTAAGAGAACCACGTGCCGGACACGCTGGAACCACGTCCTGGACAGACTGGAACCACCTGCCGGACATGCCTGGACCACCTGCCGAGCACGCCGGAACCACCTGCTCGACTCGCAGGACCCATGTGCCAGACACGCCAAAACGAACTGCCGGCTACACCAGAACCACTTACCGGACACTCCGGAATAACCTGCCCGGCATGCCAGAACCACCTCTCAGAAGTGCCAGAAGCACGTGCTGGACATGCCGGAACAACCTATCGGACAGAACGGAACAACCTGCCGGACACACCAAAATCACCTGCGGGCTACGCCAGAACCACTTGGAGGACTCTCCGGGAAAACCTGCCGGGCATGCTGGAACCACCTCTCAGACGTGCCTGAACCACGTGGCGGACACTCCGGAAACGCATGTCGGGCCGGCCGGAACCACCTCTCAGACGTGCCAGAACCTCATGCCGGACACCCCAGAACCACCTGCTGGACAGACCGGAAACACCTGCCGGACACGCCGGAACCACATGTTCGACTCGCTGGAACCACATTCTGGACATGGCAAAATCACCTGCCGCCTATGCCAGAACCGCTTGGCGAACACTCCGGAATCACCTGTCAGGCATGCCGGAACCACCTCTCAGACATGCCAGAACCACATGCCAATGACACCGGAAGCACCTGCCGAGCATGCGGGAAGCACCTGCTCGACTCGCCAGAACCACCTGTCGGACACGCCAAAATCACCTGCCGGCTACGCCACAGCCAGTTGGTGAACACTCCGGAAACACCTGCCGGGCTGGCTGGAGCCACCTGCCAGTCACGCCAACATCACCTGCCAGCTACGCCAGAACCACTTGGCGGAGACTCCAGAAACACCTGTTGGGCCAGCCGGAACCACCTCTCAGACGTGCCAAAACCATGTGCCTGAGATGCTGGAACCACACCCCGAACAGACCGAAACGACCTGCCAGACACAACTGAACCACCTGCCGAGCACGCAGGAACAACCTGCTCGACTCGCCGGAACCACCTGCCGGGCGCAGCGGAAGCACCTGCCGAGCG
Organism: Equus asinus; assembly: GCF_041296235.1. Taxonomy (NCBI): domain Eukaryota; kingdom Metazoa; phylum Chordata; class Mammalia; order Perissodactyla; family Equidae; genus Equus; species Equus asinus. Next base: position 149,485 of record NW_027224822.1, read on the forward strand.
CGCCGGAGCCACCTGCTCGCCTCGCCGGAACCACCTGCCGGGCGCAGCGGAAGCACCTGCCGGGCGCGCCGGAGCCACCTGCTCGGCTCGCCGGAACCACCTGCCGGGCCCTAACCCTAACCCTAACCCTAACCCTATCCCCAAACCCTAACCCTAACCCTAACCCCTAACCCTAAGCCTAACCCTAAACCCTAACCCAACCGTAACCCTAACCCTAACCCTACCCCTAACCCTAACCCCTAACCCCAAACCCTAAACCCTAACCCTAACCGTAACCCTAACCCTATCCCTAACCCTAACCTGACGGACAGGCTGGAACCAGCTGCTCAACTCGCCGGAACCACCTGCCAGACATGCCAGAACCACCTGCCGAGCACGCCGGAGCCACCTGCTGGACTCACCAGAACCACCTGCCTGACAGGCCAAAATCAACAGCTGGCTATGAGAGAACCACCTGGCAGACAATCCGCAATAACCTGCCAGGCATGCAGGAACCACCTCTCAGACGTAAGAGAACCACGTGCCGGACACGCTGGAACCACGTCCTGGACAGACTGGAACCACCTGCCGGACATGCCTGGACCACCTGCCGAGCACGCCGGAACCACCTGCTCGACTCGCAGGACCCATGTGCCAGACACGCCAAAACGAACTGCCGGCTACACCAGAACCACTTACCGGACACTCCGGAATAACCTGCCCGGCATGCCAGAACCACCTCTCAGAAGTGCCAGAAGCACGTGCTGGACATGCCGGAACAACCTATCGGACAGAACGGAACAACCTGCCGGACACACCAAAATCACCTGCGGGCTACGCCAGAACCACTTGGAGGACTCTCCGGGAAAACCTGCCGGGCATGCTGGAACCACCTCTCAGACGTGCCTGAACCACGTGGCGGACACTCCGGAAACGCATGTCGGGCCGGCCGGAACCACCTCTCAGACGTGCCAGAACCTCATGCCGGACACCCCAGAACCACCTGCTGGACAGACCGGAAACACCTGCCGGACACGCCGGAACCACATGTTCGACTCGCTGGAACCACATTCTGGACATGGCAAAATCACCTGCCGCCTATGCCAGAACCGCTTGGCGAACACTCCGGAATCACCTGTCAGGCATGCCGGAACCACCTCTCAGACATGCCAGAACCACATGCCAATGACACCGGAAGCACCTGCCGAGCATGAGGGAAGCACCTGCTCGACTCGCCAGAACCACCTGTCGGACACGCCAAAATCACCTGCCGGCTACGCCACAGCCAGTTGGTGAACACTCCGGAAACACCTGCCGGGCTGGCTGGAGCCACCTGCCAGTCACGCCAACATCACCTGCCAGCTACGCCAGAACCACTTGGCGGAGACTCCAGAAACACCTGTTGGGCCAGCCGGAACCACCTCTCAGACGTGCCAAAACCATGTGCCTGAGATGCTGGAACCACACCCCGAACAGACCGAAACCACCTGCCAGACCCAACTGAACCACCTGCCGAGCACGCAGGAACAACCTGCTCGACTCGCCGGAACCACCTGCCGGGCGCAGCGGAAGCACCTGCCGAGCGCGCCGGAGCCACCTGCTCGCCTCGCCGGAACCACCTGCCGGGCGCAGCGGAAGCACCTGCCGGGCGCGCCGGAGCCACCTGCTCGGCTCGCCGGAACCACCTGCCGGGCCCTAACCCTAACCCTAACCCTAACCCTATCCCCAAACCCTAACCCTAACCCTAACCCCTAACCCTAAGCCTAACCCTAAACCCTAACCCAACCGTAACCCTAACCCTAACCCTACCCCTAACCCTAACCCCTAACCCCAAACCCTAAACCCTAACCCTAACCGTAACCCTAACCCTATCCCTAACCCTAACCTGACGGACAGGCTGGAACCAGCTGCTCAACTCGCCGGAACCACCTGCCAGACATGCCAGAACCACCTGCCGAGCACGCCGGAGCCACCTGCTGGACTCACCAGAACCACCTGCCTGACAGGCCAAAATCAACAGCTGGCTATGAGAGAACCACCTGGCAGACAATCCGCAATAACCTGCCAGGCATGCAGGAACCACCTCTCAGACGTAAGAGAACCACGTGCCGGACACGCTGGAACCACGTCCTGGACAGACTGGAACCACCTGCCGGACATGCCTGGACCACCTGCCGAGCACGCCGGAACCACCTGCTCGACTCGCAGGACCCATGTGCCAGACACGCCAAAACGAACTGCCGGCTACACCAGAACCACTTACCGGACACTCCGGAATAACCTGCCCGGCATGCCAGAACCACCTCTCAGAAGTGCCAGAAGCACGTGCTGGACATGCCGGAACAACCTATCGGACAGAACGGAACAACCTGCCGGACACACCAAAATCACCTGCGGGCTACGCCAGAACCACTTGGAGGACTCTCCGGGAAAACCTGCCGGGCATGCTGGAACCACCTCTCAGACGTGCCTGAACCACGTGGCGGACACTCCGGAAACGCATGTCGGGCCGGCCGGAACCACCTCTCAGACGTGCCAGAACCTCAGGCCGGACACCCCAGAACCACCTGCTGGACAGACCGGAAACACCTGCCGGACACGCCGGAACCACATGTTCGACTCGCTGGAACCACATTCTGGACATGGCAAAATCACCTGCCGCCTATGCCAGAACCGCTTGGCGAACACTCCGGAATCACCTGTCAGGCATGCCGGAACCACCTCTCAGACATGCCAGAACCACATGCCAATGACACCGGAAGCACCTGCCGAGCATGAGGGAAGCACCTGCTCGACTCGCCAGAACCACCTGTCGGACACGCCAAAATCACCTGCCGGCTACGCCACAGCCAGTTGGTGAACACTCCGGAAACACCTGCCGGGCTGGCTGGAGCCACCTGCCAGTCACGCCAACATCACCTGCCAGCTACGCCAGAACCACTTGGCGGAGACTCCAGAAACACCTGTTGGGCCAGCCGGAACCACCTCTCAGACGTGCCAAAACCATGTGCCTGAGATGCTGGAACCACACCCCGAACAGACCGAAACCACCTGCCAGACCCAACTGAACCACCTGCCGAGCACGCAGGAACAACCTGCTCGACTCGCCGGAACCACCTGCCGGGCGCAGCGGAAGCACCTGCCGAGCGCGCCGGAGCCACCTGCTCGCCTCGCCGGAACCACCTGCCGGGCGCAGCGGAAGCACCTGCCGGGCGCGCCGGAGCCACCTGCTCGGCTCGCCGGAACCACCTGCCGGGCCCTAACCCTAACCCTAACCCTAACCCTATCCCCAAACCCTAACCCTAACCCTAACCCCTAACCCTAAGCCTAACCCTAAACCCTAACCCAACCGTAACCCTAACCCTAACCCTACCCCTAACCCTAACCCCTAACCCCAAACCCTAAACCCTAACCCTAACCGTAACCCTAACCCTATCCCTAACCCTAACCTGACGGACAGGCTGGAACCAGCTGCTCAACTCGCCGGAACCACCTGCCAGACATGCCAGAACCACCTGCCGAGCACGCCGGAGCCACCTGCTGGACTCACCAGAACCACCTGCCTGACAGGCCAAAATCAACAGCTGGCTATGAGAGAACCACCTGGCAGACAATCCGCAATAACCTGCCAGGCATGCAGGAACCACCTCTCAGACGTAAGAGAACCACGTGCCGGACACGCTGGAACCACGTCCTGGACAGACTGGAACCACCTGCCGGACATGCCTGGACCACCTGCCGAGCACGCCGGAACCACCTGCTCGACTCGCAGGACCCATGTGCCAGACACGCCAAAACGAACTGCCGGCTACACCAGAACCACTTACCGGACACTCCGGAATAACCTGCCCGGCATGCCAGAACCACCTCTCAGAAGTGCCAGAAGCACGTGCTGGACATGCCGGAACAACCTATCGGACAGAACGGAACAACCTGCCGGACACACCAAAATCACCTGCGGGCTACGCCAGAACCACTTGGAGGACTCTCCGGGAAAACCTGCCGGGCATGCTGGAACCACCTCTCAGACGTGCCTGAACCACGTGGCGGACACTCCGGAAACGCATGTCGGGCCGGCCGGAACCACCTCTCAGACGTGCCAGAACCTCAGGCCGGACACCCCAGAACCACCTGCTGGACAGACCGGAAACACCTGCCGGACACGCCGGAACCACATGTTCGACTCGCTGGAACCACATTCTGGACATGGCAAAATCACCTGCCGCCTATGCCAGAACCGCTTGGCGAACACTCCGGAATCACCTGTCAGGCATGCCGGAACCACCTCTCAGACATGCCAGAACCACATGCCAATGACACCGGAAGCACCTGCCGAGCATGAGGGAAGCACCTGCTCGACTCGCCAGAACCACCTGTCGGACACGCCAAAATCACCTGCCGGCTACGCCACAGCCAGTTGGTGAACACTCCGGAAACACCTGCCGGGCTGGCTGGAGCCACCTGCCAGTCACGCCAACATCACCTGCCAGCTACGCCAGAACCACTTGGCGGAGACTCCAGAAACACCTGTTGGGCCAGCCGGAACCACCTCTCAGACGTGCCAAAACCATGTGCCTGAGATGCTGGAACCACACCCCGAACAGACCGAAACCACCTGCCAGACCCAACTGAACCACCTGCCGAGCACGCAGGAACAACCTGCTCGACTCGCCGGAACCACCTGCCGGGCGCAGCGGAAGCACCTGCCGAGCGCGCCGGAGCCACCTGCTCGCCTCGCCGGAACCACCTGCCGGGCGCAGCGGAAGCACCTGCCGGGCGCGCCGGAGCCACCTGCTCGGCTCGCCGGAACCACCTGCCGGGCCCTAACCCTAACCCTAACCCTAACCCTATCCCCAAACCCTAACCCTAACCCTAACCCCTAACCCTAAGCCTAACCCTAAACCCTAACCCAACCGTAACCCTAACCCTAACCCTACCCCTAACCCTAACCCCTAACCCCAAACCCTAAACCCTAACCCTAACCGTAACCCTAACCCTATCCCTAACCCTAACCTGACGGACAGGCTGGAACCAGCTGCTCAACTCGCCGGAACCACCTGCCAGACATGCCAGAACCACCTGCCGAGCACGCCGGAGCCACCTGCTGGACTCACCAGAACCACCTGCCTGACAGGCCAAAATCAACAGCTGGCTAGGAGAGAACCACCTGGCAGACAATCCGCAATAACCTGCCAGGCATGCAGGAACCACCTCTCAGACGTAAGAGAACCACGTGCCGGACACGCTGGAACCACGTCCTGGACAGACTGGAACCACCTGCCGGACATGCCTGGACCACCTGCCGAGCACGCCGGAACCACCTGCTCGACTCGCAGGACCCATGTGCCAGACACGCCAAAACGAACTGCCGGCTACACCAGAACCACTTACCGGACACTCCGGAATAACCTGCCCGGCATGCCAGAACCACCTCTCAGAAGTGCCAGAAGCACGTGCTGGACATGCCGGAACAACCTATCGGACAGAACGGAACAACCTGCCGGACACACCAAAATCACCTGCGGGCTACGCCAGAACCACTTGGAGGACTCTCCGGGAAAACCTGCCGGGCATGCTGGAACCACCTCTCAGACGTGCCTGAACCACGTGGCGGACACTCCGGAAACGCATGTCGGGCCGGCCGGAACCACCTCTCAGACGTGCCAGAACCTCAGGCCGGACACCCCAGAACCACCTGCTGGACAGACCGGAAACACCTGCCGGACACGCCGGAACCACATGTTCGACTCGCTGGAACCACATTCTGGACATGGCAAAATCACCTGCCGCCTATGCCAGAACCGCTTGGCGAACACTCCGGAATCACCTGTCAGGCATGCCGGAACCACCTCTCAGACATGCCAGAACCACATGCCAATGACACCGGAAGCACCTGCCGAGCATGAGGGAAGCACCTGCTCGACTCGCCAGAACCACCTGTCGGACACGCCAAAATCACCTGCCGGCTACGCCACAGCCAGTTGGTGAACACTCCGGAAACACCTGCCGGGCTGGCTGGAGCCACCTGCCAGTCACGCCAACATCACCTGCCAGCTACGCCAGAACCACTTGGCGGAGACTCCAGAAACACCTGTTGGGCCAGCCGGAACCACCTCTCAGACGTGCCAAAACCATGTGCCTGAGATGCTGGAACCACACCCCGAACAGACCGAAACCACCTGCCAGACCCAACTGAACCACCTGCCGAGCACGCAGGAACAACCTGCTCGACTCGCCGGAACCACCTGCCGGGCGCAGCGGAAGCACCTGCCGAGCGCGCCGGAGCCACCTGCTCGCCTCGCCGGAACCACCTGCCGGGCGCAGCGGAAGCACCTGCCGGGCGCGCCGGAGCCACCTGCTCGGCTCGCCGGAACCACCTGCCGGGCCCTAACCCTAACCCTAACCCTAACCCTATCCCCAAACCCTAACCCTAACCCTAACCCCTAACCCTAAGCCTAACCCTAAACCCTAACCCAACCGTAACCCTAACCCTAACCCTACCCCTAACCCTAACCCCTAACCCCAAACCCTAAACCCTAACCCTAACCGTAACCCTAACCCTATCCCTAACCCTAACCTGACGGACAGGCTGGAACCAGCTGCTCAACTCGCCGGAACCACCTGCCAGACATGCCAGAACCACCTGCCGAGCACGCCGGAGCCACCTGCTGGACTCACCAGAACCACCTGCCTGACAGGCCAAAATCAACAGCTGGCTATGAGAGAACCACCTGGCAGACAATCCGCAATAACCTGCCAGGCATGCAGGAACCACCTCTCAGACGTAAGAGAACCACGTGCCGGACACGCTGGAACCACGTCCTGGACAGACTGGAACCACCTGCCGGACATGCCTGGACCACCTGCCGAGCACGCCGGAACCACCTGCTCGACTCGCAGGACCCATGTGCCAGACACGCCAAAACGAACTGCCGGCTACACCAGAACCACTTACCGGACACTCCGGAATAACCTGCCCGGCATGCCAGAACCACCTCTCAGAAGTGCCAGAAGCACGTGCTGGACATGCCGGAACAACCTATCGGACAGAACGGAACAACCTGCCGGACACACCAAAATCACCTGCGGGCTACGCCAGAACCACTTGGAGGACTCTCCGGGAAAACCTGCCGGGCATGCTGGAACCACCTCTCAGACGTGCCTGAACCACGTGGCGGACACTCCGGAAACGCATGTCGGGCCGGCCGGAACCACCTCTCAGACGTGCCAGAACCTCAGGCCGGACACCCCAGAACCACCTGCTGGACAGACCGGAAACACCTGCCGGACACGCCGGAACCACATGTTCGACTCGCTGGAACCACATTCTGGACATGGCAAAATCACCTGCCGCCTATGCCAGAACCGCTTGGCGAACACTCCGGAATCACCTGTCAGGCATGCCGGAACCACCTCTCAGACATGCCAGAACCACATGCCAATGACACCGGAAGCACCTGCCGAGCATGAGGGAAGCACCTGCTCGACTCGCCAGAACCACCTGTCGGACACGCCAAAATCACCTGCCGGCTACGCCACAGCCAGTTGGTGAACACTCCGGAAACACCTGCCGGGCTGGCTGGAGCCACCTGCCAGTCACGCCAACATCACCTGCCAGCTACGCCAGAACCACTTGGCGGAGACTCCAGAAACACCTGTTGGGCCAGCCGGAACCACCTCTCAGACGTGCCAAAACCATGTGCCTGAGATGCTGGAACCACACCCCGAACAGACCGAAACCACCTGCCAGACCCAACTGAACCACCTGCCGAGCACGCAGGAACAACCTGCTCGACTCGCCGGAACCACCTGCCGGGCGCAGCGGAAGCACCTGCCGAGCGCGCCGGAGCCACCTGCTCGCCTCGCCGGAACCACCTGCCGGGCGCAGCGGAAGCACCTGCCGGGCGCGCCGGAGCCACCTGCTCGGCTCGCCGGAACCACCTGCCGGGCCCTAACCCTAACCCTAACCCTAACCCTATCCCCAAACCCTAACCCTAACCCTAACCCCTAACCCTAAGCCTAACCCTAAACCCTAACCCAACCGTAACCCTAACCCTAACCCTACCCCTAACCCTAACCCCTAACCCCAAACCCTAAACCCTAACCCTAACCGTAACCCTAACCCTATCCCTAACCCTAACCTGACGGACAGGCTGGAACCAGCTGCTCAACTCGCCGGAACCACCTGCCAGACATGCCAGAACCACCTGCCGAGCACGCCGGAGCCACCTGCTGGACTCACCAGAACCACCTGCCTGACAGGCCAAAATCAACAGCTGGCTAGGAGAGAACCACCTGGCAGACAATCCGCAATAACCTGCCAGGCATGCAGGAACCACCTCTCAGACGTAAGAGAACCACGTGCCGGACACGCTGGAACCACGTCCTGGACAGACTGGAACCACCTGCCGGACATGCCTGGACCACCTGCCGAGCACGCCGGAACCACCTGCTCGACTCGCAGGACCCATGTGCCAGACACGCCAAAACGAACTGCCGGCTACACCAGAACCACTTACCGGACACTCCGGAATAACCTGCCCGGCATGCCAGAACCACCTCTCAGAAGTGCCAGAAGCACGTGCTGGACATGCCGGAACAACCTATCGGACAGAACGGAACAACCTGCCGGACACACCAAAATCACCTGCGGGCTACGCCAGAACCACTTGGAGGACTCTCCGGGAAAACCTGCCGGGCATGCTGGAACCACCTCTCAGACGTGCCTGAACCACGTGGCGGACACTCCGGAAACGCATGTCGGGCCGGCCGGAACCACCTCTCAGACGTGCCAGAACCTCAGGCCGGACACCCCAGAACCACCTGCTGGACAGACCGGAAACACCTGCCGGACACGCCGGAACCACATGTTCGACTCGCTGGAACCACATTCTGGACATGGCAAAATCACCTGCCGCCTATGCCAGAACCGCTTGGCGAACACTCCGGAATCACCTGTCAGGCATGCCGAACCACCTCTCAGACATGCCAGAACCACATGCCAATGACACCGGAAGCACCTGCCGAGCATGAGGGAAGCACCTGCTCGACTCGCCAGAACCACCTGTCGGACACGCCAAAATCACCTGCCGGCTACGCCACAGCCAGTTGGTGAACACTCCGGAAACACCTGCCGGGCTGGCTGGAGCCACCTGCCAGTCACGCCAACATCACCTGCCAGCTACGCCAGAACCACTTGGCGGAGACTCCAGAAACACCTGTTGGGCCAGCCGGAACCACCTCTCAGACGTGCCAAAACCATGTGCCTGAGATGCTGGAACCACACCCCGAACAGACCGAAACCACCTGCCAGACCCAACTGAACCACCTGCCGAGCACGCAGGAACAACCTGCTCGACTCGCCGGAACCACCTGCCGGGCGCAGCGGAAGCACCTGCCGAGCGCGCCGGAGCCACCTGCTCGCCTCGCCGGAACCACCTGCCGGGCGCAGCGGAAGCACCTGCCGGGCGCGCCGGAGCCACCTGCTCGGCTCGCCGGAACCACCTGCCGGGCCCTAACCCTAACCCTAACCCTAACCCTATCCCCAAACCCTAACCCTAACCCTAACCCCTAACCCTAAGCCTAACCCTAAACCCTAACCCAACCGTAACCCTAACCCTAACCCTACCCCTAACCCTAACCCCTAACCCCAAACCCTAAACCCTAACCCTAACCGTAACCCTAACCCTATCCCTAACCCTAACCTGACGGACAGGCTGGAACCAGCTGCTCAACTCGCCGGAACCACCTGCCAGACATGCCAGAACCACCTGCCGAGCACGCCGGAGCCACCTGCTGGACTCACCAGAACCACCTGCCTGACAGGCCAAAATCAACAGCTGGCTAGGAGAGAACCACCTGGCAGACAATCCGCAATAACCTGCCAGGCATGCAGGAACCACCTCTCAGACGTAAGAGAACCACGTGCCGGACACGCTGGAACCACGTCCTGGACAGACTGGAACCACCTGCCGGACATGCCTGGACCACCTGCCGAGCACGCCGGAACCACCTGCTCGACTCGCAGGACCCATGTGCCAGACACGCCAAAACGAACTGCCGGCTACACCAGAACCACTTACCGGACACTCCGGAATAACCTGCCCGGCATGCCAGAACCACCTCTCAGAAGTGCCAGAAGCACGTGCTGGACATGCCGGAACAACCTATCGGACAGAACGGAACAACCTGCCGGACACACCAAAATCACCTGCGGGCTACGCCAGAACCACTTGGAGGACTCTCCGGGAAAACCTGCCGGGCATGCTGGAACCACCTCTCAGACGTGCCTGAACCACGTGGCGGACACTCCGGAAACGCATGTCGGGCCGGCCGGAACCACCTCTCAGACGTGCCAGAACCTCAGGCCGGACACCCCAGAACCACCTGCTGGACAGACCGGAAACACCTGCCGGACACGCCGGAACCACATGTTCGACTCGCTGGAACCACATTCTGGACATGGCAAAATCACCTGCCGCCTATGCCAGAACCGCTTGGCGAACACTCCGGAATCACCTGTCAGGCATGCCGGAACCACCTCTCAGACATGCCAGAACCACATGCCAATGACACCGGAAGCACCTGCCGAGCATGAGGGAAGCACCTGCTCGACTCGCCAGAACCACCTCTCGGACACGCCAAAATCACCTGCCGGCTACGCCACAGCCAGTTGGTGAACACTCCGGAAACACCTGCCGGGCTGGCTGGAGCCACCTGCCAGTCACGCCAACATCACCTGCCAGCTACGCCAGAACCACTTGGCGGAGACTCCAGAAACACCTGTTGGGCCAGCCGGAACCACCTCTCAGACGTGCCAAAACCATGTGCCTGAGATGCTGGAACCACACCCCGAACAGACCGAAACCACCTGCCAGACCCAACTGAACCACCTGCCGAGCACGCAGGAACAACCTGCTCGACTCGCCGGAACCACCTGCCGGGCGCAGCGGAAGCACCTGCCGAGCGCGCCGGAGCCACCTGCTCGCCTCGCCGGAACCACCTGCCGGGCGCAGCGGAAGCACCTGCCGGGCGCGCCGGAGCCACCTGCTCGGCTCGCCGGAACCACCTGCCGGGCCCTAACCCTAACCCTAACCCTAACCCTATCCCCAAACCCTAACCCTAACCCTAACCCCTAACCCTAAGCCTAACCCTAAACCCTAACCCAACCGTAACCCTAACCCTAACCCTACCCCTAACCCTAACCCCTAACCCCAAACCCTAAACCCTAACCCTAACCGTAACCCTAACCCTATCCCTAACCCTAACCTGACGGACAGGCTGGAACCAGCTGCTCAACTCGCCGGAACCACCTGCCAGACATGCCAGAACCACCTGCCGAGCACGCCGGAGCCACCTGCTGGACTCACCAGAACCACCTGCCTGACAGGCCAAAATCAACAGCTGGCTAGGAGAGAACCACCTGGCAGACAATCCGCAATAACCTGCCAGGCATGCAGGAACCACCTCTCAGACGTAAGAGAACCACGTGCCGGACACGCTGGAACCACGTCCTGGACAGACTGGAACCACCTGCCGGACATGCCTGGACCACCTGCCGAGCACGCCGGAACCACCTGCTCGACTCGCAGGACCCATGTGCCAGACACGCCAAAACGAACTGCCGGCTACACCAGAACCACTTACCGGACACTCCGGAATAACCTGCCCGGCATGCAGAACCACCTCTCAGAAGTGCAGAAGCACGTGCTGGACATGCCGGAACAACCTATCGGACAGAACGGAACAACCTGCCGGACACACCAAAATCACCTGCGGGCTACGCCAGAACCACTTGGAGGACTCTCCGGGAAACCTGCCGGGCATGCTGGAACCACCTCTCAGACGTGCCTGAACACGTGGCGGACACTCCGGAAACGCATGTCGGGCCGGCCGGAACCACCTCTCAGACGTGCCAGAACCTCATGCCGGACACCCCAGAACCACCTGCTGGACAGACCGGAAACACCTGCCGGACACCGCCGGAACCACATGTTCGACTCGCTGGAACCACATTCTGGACATGGCAAAATCACCTGCCGCCTATGCCAGAACCGCTTGGCGAACACTCCGGAATCACCTGTCAGGCATGCCGGAACCACCTCTCAGACATGCCAGAACCACATGCCAATGACACCGGAAGCACCTGCCGAGCATGAGGAAGCACCTGCTCGACTCGCCAGAACCACCTGTCGGACACGCCAAAATCACCTGCCGGCTACGCCACAGCCAGTTGGTGAACACTCCGAAACACCTGCTGGGCTGGCTGGAGCCACCTGCCAGTCACGCCAACATCACCTGCCAGCTACGCCAGAACCACTTGGCGGAGACTCCAGAAACACCTGTTGGGCCAGCCGGAACCACCTCTCAGACGTGCAAATCATGTGCCTGAGATGCTGGAACCACACCCCGAACAGACCGAAACCACCTGCCAGACCCAACTGAACCACCTGCCGAGCACGCAGGAAGAACCTGCTCGACTCGCCGGAACCAACCTGCCGGGCGCAGCGGAAGCACCTGCCGAGCGCAGCCGGAGCCACCTGCTCGCCCTCGCCGGAACCCACCTGCCGGGCGCAGCGGAAGCACCTGCCGGGCGCGACGGAGCCACCTGCTCGGCTCGCCGGAACCACGTGCCGGGCCCTAACCCTAACCCTAACCCTAACCCTATCCCCAAACCCTAACCCTAACCCTAACCCCTAACCTAAGCCTAACCCTAAACCCTAACCCAACCGTAACCCTAACCCTAACCTAACCCCTAACCCTAACCCCTAACCCCAAACCCTAAACCCTAACCCTAACCGTAACCCTAACCCTATCCCTAACCCTAACCTGACGGACAGCTGGAACCAGCTGCTCAACTCGCCGGAACCACCTGCCAGACATGCCAGAACCACCTGCCGAGCACGCCGGAGCCACCTGCTGGACTCACCAGAACCACCTGCCTGACAGGCCAAAATCAACAGCTGGCTAGGAGAGAACCACCTGGCAGACAATCCGCCAATAACCTGCCAGGCATGCAGGAACCACCTCTCAGACGTAAGAGAACCACGTGCCGGACACGCTGGAACCACGTCCTGGACAGACTGGAACCACCTGCCGGACATGCCTGGACCACCTGCCGAGCACGCCGGAACCACCTGCTCGACTCGCAGGACCCATGTGCCAGACACGCCAACAACGAACTGCCGGCTACACCAGAACCACTTACCGGACACTCCGGAATAACCTGCCCGGCATGCCAGAACCACCTCTCAGAAGTGCCAGAAGCACGTGCTGGACATGCCGGAACAACCTATCGGACAGAACGGAACAACCTGCCGGACACACCAAAATCACCTGCGGGCTACGCCAGAACCACTTG